>NW_026047131.1:0-300000 GCF_023864275.1 Schistocerca cancellata | reverse complement strand
TTTCTTTGGCACTTTAGTGTAGTTTCAGAAATACAGACATGCCAAACTGGATGATAAAAAATCATCCAATTTGCCTCATAAAGGACCCACCAAACATGCTGCCCTGGGTTGAAGCAAACTCGGAGGGGGGGGGGGGGGGGGGGGGTGTTGCACTCCTACAACAACTCCCTGGCAGTGTACGTGTCCCATCATACTTCAAGCAGGGATGAGACGAAGCCTTTCTGTAGCACTATGTACCATGATCGCAAGTGACATCATGGGGTGTTGCAACCGGTGTACGAACTCCATGACCAGAAACAGTTCCGAATGCACCACTCTACGGAAGACACTTCTCCAAGCTTTCTCTCCTCCACCAACATTAATTTGTTACTCAAGCTGCTAGGGTACCATATTCTGCCACCCACAGTTCTATAAATATCAATATTTCAACATCAATCATAATAAACCTGTTTTGAGGGTAGATATCCAGAGGAATCAAGAACAACTGCCAACACGAACAACTTAGAAGTAAATATCCTCAGTATAGCGAAGCAGCTTAAAACAGTTATGAAAGGCAAGGCTTCCTGCCCAGACTGTATGCCAGTCAAGGTCCTTTCAGAATATGCTGATACAGTAGCTCCATACTTAGGAATCATATACGACCCCTCACTCTTAGAAACACCCGTATGCAAAGACTGAAAAGTTGCACCAGTCACACCAATACCTCAGAAAGGAAACAGGAGTAATCCGCTGTATTACAGGTCCATAACACTAATGTCGATTTACAGTAAAATATTGAACATATACTGTGCTCAAACATTTTTAATCACTTCGAAGAAAAATTTATTGACAAAAGCCAACACACATTCAGAAACTGCTGTTCTTGTGAGGAACAACTAGCTCTTTATTCTCTTGAAGTAATGAGTGCTATCGACAGGGGACATCAAATTGATTCCATGTTTCTGGATTTCCAGCAGGCTTTTGAAACTGTTCTCACAACCAACTTCTAATAAAACTGTGTGCCTATGGAGTGCCATCTTAGTTGTGTGACTGGATTTATCAGTTTCTGTCAGAATGGTCACAGTTCATAATAACTGACAGAAAGTCATCGAGTAAAACAGAAGTGGTATCTGGAGTTCCCCAAGGAAGTGATATAGACCCTCCCTGATCTACATAAACAATATAGAGACAATCTGAGCAGCCCTCTTATACTGTTTGCACATGATGATGTCAGTTACCATCATGTAAAGTAATGAGGTGATCAAAATAAATTTCAAAATTTAAAACAATAAATCTGTCTGGTGCAAAGAGTGGCAATTGACTCTAAATCATGAAAAACTGTGAAGTCAGCCACATGAGCACTGAAAAGAATCTGTTAAATTTAGCCACAGGACAAATTACATAAATCTAAAGGGTGTAAAGTCAGCTACATATTTAGGGGTTACAGTTATGAATAACTTAAACTGGAAGGATCATGCAGATAATGTTGCGGGGAAAGCAAGCCAAAGACTGCAATTTATTGGCAGAACACTTAGAAAATGTAACAGATTTGCTAAAGAGACTGCTTACAGTACACTTGTCCACCCTCTTCTGGAGTACTGCTGTGCAGCATAGGGTCTGCATTAGATAGGATTGATGGAGGAGGACGTTTTGTATTGCTGCAAAATAAGGGAATGTGTGCCACGGTGAATTAGGGTGGCAATCATTAAAAGAAAGGAAGAAAAGATTGGGTTTAATGTGCCATCAACATCAAGGTCATTAGAGATGAAGCACAAGCTAGCATTGTGTCATAGACCGGGAAGGGAACTGGCAGTGCCCTTTCGAAAGAACCATCCTGGCAATTTCCTGGAGTGATCTAGGGAAATAGTGGAAAATTTAAATCTTGATGGTTGGATGTGGGTTTGAACCATCATCCTCCTAAATGTGAGTACAGTGTGCTAACCACTGCACCACCTTGCTCAGTGGCAGTCATTAAAACAAAGTCATTTTCTGGTGTCGCAGGGCATTCTCACAATATTTCAATCACCGACTTTCTCCTTATAGTGTGAAAATATTTTGTTGGTGCCAATCTATACATGTAGAGATGGTCATCATAATGAAATCAGAGCTTGCACAGAGGAAATTTAAACGTTCATTGTCCACATGCGCTGTTAAAGAGTGGAATAGCAAATAAGTAGCTTAATGGTGGTTCGATGACCCTCTACTAGGCACTTGAATGCGAATTTCAGAGTAATCACATACATGTGGATGTGAAATGTTTTTTAATCAGCATAATACCCTTTTATGTTTTTGTCAACAGTAATTGAAGCTAACATTGTGAACTTTTGTAAAGTGGCTAGAGTATTGTGATTTGTGATGTTACTGCTGCCGTAATTTTTATCGTGTGTATTTACATTATTTCTGAGAACACAGTGTGTAGAAATTCTGATTTTTTGAGGTGATTTAGTGTTTTGGTTCTTTGATCCTTGATACTGCAGTTTGCTATGCATTTCTGTATCTGATACATTCTGGGTAGAGAGAACAAGCTGGTTACATAGTTTGTAGGTGGTCAAGTGTGAGTGAAAAAAAATAGCATAAAAAATTTACAGGGTACAGACTATTCTCACACTTCTAATAAGAAGATGCTTGCTATAAAGGAACTAGGATGGCCATTACCAGCTTTAAATATTATGCAAAATATTAATACTGAAAATTGGCACTATAGGAGAGCATATTGAATGTATACTTATAAAACCGGTAATTGGTTATGTGGCTGTGAAGTTAAAAATGCATTATTCTGCTTCCCATGCCTGTTGTTTGACAAGGGTCCCTTGTCAACGAAAGTGGAAGTTACAGGCATAAGTCATCTGAGTACCAAAGCAAAGAAGCATGAATCTTCAGCTGTTCATCAACACCATTTTTTAATACTATCACTTTTAGGAGCTGTCAGCATTGTTAAACAACTGGATGGTAGGTACAGATGGAAATTTGTGGAATATAATGAAAAAGCTAGGCATAATAGGTGTGTCTTACCATATTCGTTTCTGTGATTGCTTTCAATTGACCTTAAGGTTTCATGACAAAATTGACTCATCATCAAATCCCAGTGTTTTCAAAGGAATGAATAATTGCAGAATTGCAATACTGTAAGGCAATTGTTTTCAGAGGAACATCCAAAATAGTTCAAAAGGAGTTTTTGCAAATTATGTTGGAGATCTGCCAAGAAGAAATTTCATGAAAAATAATGGAACAGGATTTTTAGCTGATATAGCAGATGAAATTAGTGATATATCAAATGTATTTCAGATGGCTGTTGTATACTGTTAACATATTAAGAAGTATATGAATAGAAATGTTCTGCATTTTCTGATCTCCTTCCAAACATGGTACATGGGCATTAGCTGTGAGTTTCCTGGAAAAGTTAGACAAGCTAAAAGTAAATGAAACTGCCTAGAAATTAATTGCACAGACCTACATTAGGGTATTTGTTATGGCTGGTTCCTCTGGTGGGGTAGGAGCTACTGTGAAAAAAATTCTGTCTTAACACAGAGTACATACATAGTTGTGCTCATCATGTTCATCTTATAATGAGAAATATACCATCAGTGAACAGCAATCGGAAATTATTTTTTTCGAGTGTGCAGGAAACATTTGAGTTGAGACAGGTTATAAAAGATTTTTTTTCGCCATATAAGATAATGACATTCGGTGTCAGGTTACCCACTTGGGCTCCTTGGTGCACTCACTTCTCTTCCGATGGAGCACCGAGCATTGATCGAGGTCACCCAAGCGATTGCACAGTCATGGCGTAACTCTATAGTCGTTATGTGACATAAAAATGGTGGCAAATCCCCCTCCTCCTCCCCTTCCCCCCACTCTGGATCAATGAGGATTAGGCACTCCCTCTGTATCTTCATCTTCCATAACTGGGTCACTTGAGGTGGAGAGGTTACTCAAGAGATGGACAGTATATGAAGAGATTGTGTCTCTTTTTTATAACAAATTGTGTCACTTTTGTTATATTTGTTAATAACACATTTTGTTAAGTCACATCACTGCAGTTCTGAGACCATCAAGTAAGCAGGTATGAAAGTACATTCATTTTTATGTATTTTTGTACATTTTCATTGTTTCCCCAATTTTATGTATTTTTCACACGTTTTTATTTTTCCCACAATTTTCTTGTTTTATAATTGGGAATCGCTCTGTAGGTAGATAGCATAGGGTGAGGTTGTAGGCAGAGTCTGTATGTCCACAACAAATAAGTCATGTGAGTTGTACTTGTTAATAACAATTTAGCATTACGTGGCACCTGCAGGGACCACAATGGCCAGAAATATAGGTAGACATGTCGAATAATCAAGGCCTCTGCCAGTTGTTCGCATTGTTCTCACATGATATTTTGATGGCATGACTCACTGTCTCCTTCAGGAGCTCCCTGATACTGGTCCTTGGGTGTTTTTTCTTTTTTTCCCGGCACATTTAATTCCTTTCTCTCACAGGGGAAGGTGAGTCTTACTAGTGCACACATTTTTGCACATGCTTGGCTAACGTCCAGTTCCACTTGCATCTTGGGTGGAGTGGGGGGTGATATTTACTGTATTTCAACTGGGAGTGTAGGAGGAGTTGCAAGAGGCTCAGCTTACAGCTGCAGGGAAACCTCTGAAACCCTGGTGAGGAGTGTTGGGTTTCCAGCTGTTGGGGTACTGTGGTATTTCACCTTGTTGTGTTGTGTTCCTTTTTTCAAGATTCGTCTGCTTCCATCAGTGAAGTCTCCTTCTTGCTGTGGATTTATACTGTTGGGTGTTGCCCTTCTCCTTGCAGTTGTGGTAGAGCATCCAGTTACGTTGCCATTTGTGGTCCTGTTCTTCTTCATTTGAGATCGAATCTTCCAGCCATTCTGTGTTAATTACACAGTTATGGCTGTTGATGAATTCAGCGGTTTACACTGATTCCAATCCCAAAGAAAGCAGGTGTTGACAGATGTGAAAACTACCGAACCATCAGTTTAATAACCCACTGCTGCAAAATACTAACAAGAATTCTTTACACACAAATGGAAAAACTGGTAGAAGCTGACTTTAGAGAAGATCAGTTTGGATTCCGTAGAAATGTTGGAACACATGAGGCAAACGGGCCCTACAACTTATCTTAGAAAATAGATTAAGGCAAGGCAAACCTACGTGTCTAGTATTTGTATACTTAGAGAAAACTTTTGACAATGTTGACTGGAACACTCTCTTTCAAATTCTGAAGGTGGCAGGGGTCAAATACAGGGAGCAAAAGGCTATTTACAATTCGTACAGAAACCAGATGGCAGTTATAAGAGTTGAGGGACATGAAAGGGAAGCAGCGGTTAGGGACATGAAAGGGAAGCAGCAGTTGGGAAGGGAGTGAGACAGGGTTGTAGTCTCTCCCCGAAGCTATTCAATCTGTATAATGAGCAAGCAGTAAAGGAAACAAATGAAAAGTTCGGAGTAGGTATTAAAATCCATGGAGAAGAAATAAAAACTTTGAGGTTTGCTGATGACATTGTAATTCTGTCAGAGACAGCAAAGGACTTGGAAGAGCAGTTGAACGGAATGGACAGTGTCTTGAAAGGAGGGTATAAGATGAACATCAATAAAAGCAAAACAAGGAAAATGGAATGTAGTCGAATTAAGTTGGGTGATGCTGAGGGAATTAGATTAGGAAATGAGACACTTAAAGTAGTAAAGGAGTTTTGCTATTTGGGGAACAAAATAACTGATGATTGTCGAAGTAGAGAGGATATAAAATGTAGACTGGCAATGGCAAGGAAAGCGTTTCTGAAGAAGAGAAATTTGTTAACATTGAGTATAAATTTGTGTCAGGAAGTCATTTCTTAAGGTATTTGTATGGAGTGTAGCCATGTATGGAAGTGAAACATGGACAATAAATAGTTTAGACAAGAAGAGAACAGAAGCTTTCGAAATGTGATGCTACAGAAGAATGCTGAAGATAGATGTGGGTAGATCACATAACTAATGAGGAGGTATTGAATAGAATCGGAGAGAAGAGAAATTTGTGGCATACCTTGACTAGAAGAAGGGATCAGTTGGTAGGGCATATTCTGAGGCATCAAGGGATCACCAATTTCGTGTTGGAGGGCAGCGTGGAGGGTAAAAATCGCAGAGGGAGACCCAAGAGATGAATACACTAAACCAATTCAGAAAGATGTAGGTTGCAGTAGGTACTGGGACATGAAGAAGCTTGCACAGGATAGAGTAGCATGGAGAGCTGCATCAAACCAGTCTCTGGACTGAAGACCACAAGAACAACACTGATTGGTTGGTTCTCTCCATTTGGGTGCCTGAGACACTGTCTTTTCTGTTGCACAGTTGCTCACTGCCATCTTCTTGCTGTTTGTCTTCCTGAGCTGAACCTCATGGTCATCTGGGAGTGGAGTCTGCATCTCTCGGTGTTGTAGTGGGCAGCCTCCATCTGGGAGACCATTGTGGTGCCTGTTGGTGCGCCAATCTGTGACTCTCGCAACACCACTTGTGGCTGACAATCGTAGACCTCTCTCAGCAGGAGGCAGGAGATCCTTGATTTTTTTAACCTTCCATTCCCTGCCTCTTGTGGGGTTTGGGAGAGTCAATTGAGAGTGTGCAGACTCTTTGTGGCAATTGTTCTATCTTTGTATTTTGGGTTTCTTTTTGTCATGTGTTTGTGGCAATTAGCCTGAGTTAGCATGTCTCCTAATTAGCAATGTTGTGAACAGCATTTGGGGAACAGCTCTGGCATCCGCCTTACAGCTGAGGGGAAATCTCCAAAAACCCTGGATAAAGCAAACAGTGTTGACATCTTAAGTATTATGCCAGGTCTGGCTCCTACTGTGACAGCTATCTCACTTCCTTTCAGTTAAATTCTTCCAGCTCTCGAGGCCTCGTCAGGATGCTAAATCAGTTGAACACCTCAAACGTCTGCGCTGCTGTGCTCATCTTTGGTCTGATGTTTATATCTCTCTGTGGTGGCCCTCCGTTTGGGAGGAAGACGAGACAAGCTGTTGAGCACTGGTTTGGTACACACACGACTCCATTTGCACACGACAGTGGTACACTTCTCTGAATAAGAGTCACACAGCCTGCATCTTTGAATGGAGTGCCATCCTGAAGTGGGATTAGGCCTCTTCTAGAGTGGCATTAACACTGTCCAGCAGTCTTCTTTTTTGCCAGTGGTTGTTGCACCACTGCAACATTCTGACCCTCACGGTGTGCCCGTGCTGACTGCCTCCACTCTGTGCTGGGCCTCCAGCTTCCTCTCTCACTAGTGGAAGGGGCTGCTGGGCACGTGGGAGATGTGACCTCTGCTCAGTTATTACAGCTCCGTGGCCAAAGCTGCAGATTTACTGCGCCTTCTTCACCTTCAGTAGCGTTTTCTATTGGTTCGACCTGCTTCTGCCGATTTTGCGTGGATGGCACTGTGCATTTTACTCGTGACTTTGCTAGGGCCTGTAGAATCTTTACCCACCCCCATTTGATACATGAGGCCTGCCACAATGAGACATGTTACCTGATCTTTCTTCTGCAATGTGCAATTGCGGCTGGCATGTTTGTCAGCACGCTTTACACATTTTGGCTGATTGCAGCTATATTTTGTCATGTGTCCATCCTTGGCACCTACAGATTTGTGGCTTGCTGTCAAGTCCCACTGGAAGAGGTTCAACTTGCACCTGAAAGCCAAGCCAGCTTGTGCACCTTGAAGATGGCATCTACTGCCTTCCTGCATCTCTGGTTCTCTGCTATGTCCATCACTACAATGAACAGCAGCAGTTTCCATTCATTTGTATTGCTGTGCAGCCAGTCTGCCACACCTCTGAATCCAGCATGCAGAGGTCCTTTGTACCGAGCGAGGTGGCACAGTTGTTAGACACTGGACGGGAGGACGACGGTTCAATGCCGCATCCGGCCATCCTGATTTAGGTTTTCTGTGATTTCCCTAAATTGCTCCAGGCAAATGCTGGGATGGTTCCTTTCAAAGGGCACAGCCGACTTCCATCCCCGTTCTTCTCTAATCCGATGAGATCGAGGACCTTGCTGTCTGGTCTCCTTCCCCAAACAACCCAAATCCTTTGTGGACCGAGTCTTCATTGTATATCCATGGTAGCCTTCCGAAGAATACCTCGGCTTCTGTTGTCTTCCTTTTCTGTGGCAAGTGTTCCAATGCAGGAACAATGTATTTGTCAAGAAGAGGCAAGAGGACCTCGTAGTTGCTCCAGGATTCGACTTACACCTCGAGAAGAGAATCTTTGTTTAAGCAGTTTATGCCTTTATCGCAGATGTAGTTCCCTCCAGTGTGGGAAGGAACACCACCAAATTCTCACCCTGGTGCTGGACATAGAGAGAGACAGGGACTGTCGGTGCCTCTGGTCGCTTGGCATTCTGCACAGTGATCTCGAGATCATCCTTCTGCCGTGTCTCGTCACCGTCGCAGGTACGGTGGAAGATGTTGTTGCTGTCACAGATGCTGTCCTTAGGAGCCGCTCCTCGGGCACTCCATTTCCAGTTTGGGCCATGTCAGGTGCACTGTCTACGGTATGTGTCCACGGATAGTGGCTCTAGTTGTCCTCTCTTGCCACTGGTGTTTCGACTGTCGTCTGCAACTGGCTCGGCTGTCCTCTGGTATCATGGCCATCATCTGATACTCTGTTTCTCATCCGAGCCTCGCCTGGCGTTCTTCCGCCGATTGCTGCTGCCTCGGCCATCCTCAGGTTGTCTTGGGCGTTGTGTGTGAAATCCTTGCCTGTTGGGGCAGGCCGCCAGTGTGCTCCAGGTGTTCCGTCTCGTCTGTGGGAACATCAGGTGTTCGTTCTTACATTTGCTACTGTCGGGCCCGTCTAGTGATGTGTCACATCGAGTCTGTAGTGTCTGAAGCTCTGTGCAGTTGCTATTTTCTCAGTCTCCATTCCCATTTCTGTTTCTCTTTGAGTCTCTATGTTGTCTTCACTGTGTTTACAGACGCATCAGTGCTGGATTCCAAGTAGTGCTGAGCTGGTGTCCAGTGTTACGGTTGATGAGACTCTCTATGACCTTGATCTTGATGGATTCTGTGGTGTCACAAGGCTTATGCCTGTCCCACCCCTCATCAAATCGACCAAGCCTTATACGAAGAATTGTAAGAACAGTTGGTATTATTATGTTCTTTAAGTTTGTTTTTTGGGTTTTCAGAAATACTGTGGGAAGAAAGTTAATTTATGTTGCAGATAACGTGGAAGACGTTGCCCAACAGTCACCACGAAAGTTCGGCGTAGCGGCAAGTGGGCAAGGAATAAAACGAATGCTGCAAACTACCGCGAGCCACGAAAGAGCCTGGGCTGTGAGGGTGTCGAGCTTCCTAGGTCGTTGTTGGACAAAGTCAAAGGAAGCAATATTCTGCTCTCTCTTTGTAAACAGGTCGATCGAGTCTTAAAAGGTTCATGTAAAATGTGTAGGCGGGTGACACATTAGGTGGGACCCGATGCCTGTAATATTTCCACAGTTATTAAAAAGGTGTTAAACGACAAAACCAATACTTCATCATTTATATAGATAAAAAGTAGTAAAGATATAGGAAAAGAAGAGTTGCGGCGTCAGAACTAAAAGTGATACATCACTCAGCAATGAAGAAGGACGTAAACCGCGTGCATTACGTGGTGAAAACAAATCAACTGATGAAACAGTGAGTCTGTAATTAAGCATAAAGCCACATAACACTGCAATTCTTTTATGACACTGTCCCAAAATCTGTTGAGATGAAGATCACAGAGAATCTCATCAACTGTGACACTGGATACCAGCTCAGTACCACCTGGATCCAGCTCTCAATCATCTGAAAACACAACAGAGACAACATTGAGATTATGAAACAGAAATGGGAATGGAGACTGAGAAAACAACAATTGGGCAGAGCACCAAACATTACAGATCGGAAGTGACACGACAGTAGACAGTCCCAACAGTAAGGGATGTAGGACCAAACACCTGACTGTTCCCACAGAGGAGATGGAACGCCTGGTGCACCTGATGAGAAATACCAAATCAGAGGCCTGCCCTAACAGGCAAGGACTTCAGACACAACATCCAAAACAACCGGATGATGGCCAAGGCAGCAGCAGTCAGAGGATAGAATGCCTGGCACTGTGCGGTTGTGAAACATAGCATCAGACAATGGGCACAACACCAGAGGACAGCTAGGTCAGGTGCGGATGGCAGTTGGAGTGCCAGCGACAAGAGAGGACAACTAGAGCCACCCGTGGAAGTGTGGGCCACAATCGGAGTGCCGTAAGCGGCATAGACTGAAAACAGAGCAATTAGCACCATAAATGTTGGACCCAGTCACCAGTTCTGTCTAAGGACCAGTCTCAGGGAGCACCTGAAGAAAACAGCGAGTCGTGCTGTTGAAATACTGTGTGAGTATGACATGAAAATCCGGCAGAAGACCCAATTTTACAAAATGTCAACATATCACATGGAGGACTGAAGAATTACAGATGTGTAGGTACTCTCATTTTATATACCTTCCATATTTAGCTCAATTTTATGTATTTCTCACTCGTTTTCATTTTCTTACCAGGTTTCCCACAGTTTTATGTATTTTCACCATTTACACAAGACTGTTTGTTACATTGTGTCAAATCATGATGCTCTCAGGCAATCACAATGCAGTATGTGGCTGAATCATATATCACTGATACTGAGGGACATTGCTCCAGCTCGATCCTGTATCATTGGGTTACCCAAGTGGGATAAGTTGTAGCCCTCGTCTATTTGTTAGTAACAAATTACATTACACAAGGACCATTTGTTAGTAAGAAATTCTTATTTTGAGGCTCCAGCAGATGTCACACCCAGACAAATATGTAAGTACTTTCATTTTTCCACAATGTTACCAAATTATGTGAAATATACATCAATATCATGTCGTGTTGTGTTGCAATGTTGTGTCAAGATGTTGTGTCCCAATTTATGTGGTGTTGTTAAGCCACCACTCCATTACTAGTGTGTGTGTGTAATGTCACAGTGTTTGTTGCAAATGCAGATATTGGTAGAAATAGTACATCATATCATAGAGAATTTTACAAGCACTACCAATTTCTAACCAAAGATATTCTATAATACCAAACTACATTACTAGGTTGTGTGACATCATAGTAAAATTCTGATGCTTCCAACAGAAGATGCTGTTTGTGTATACTCCTCTAGGGAGGTGAGCAGTGCAAACCAGGTCACCTGTAGGTTAGATCACCCTCATATTCTGATGTGTTGGTGAGTAGCCACGAACGCTGGTGCTTGGAATATGATCGCAAACACAGTGTCTAGCAGTTACCACAGTTACCGAGAATAGTTCGGTACAATCCACTCTGGCCTGCTGAATGACATTGCTGCTGTATCAGTTCTGGATGAGAGATCTCCTGCTTGCTATAATAATGGCAAACAGTTCTCAAGACATAGGAGAAAATATCAAAGACTGCTACAAAAACATTCCTAGATAATGAGGAACTCTTCCCCTGTATTCACTGGATAAAGCCTGTAGGGTACGGAACTCCACGTACGATCATGCCTACCAGGTCGCGAATGGGGGTGTTCCACAGGCCTTCCTAGCACTACACCAGTCATGGTAGAGAAAGTTGCACAATATATGTGTAATCACCTCTGATATGGTAACTGGCACAAATGGTGCTCAATCATGTAGGGAGAGGGTACCCCGACACAGCAAAGCCAGTTGTAACTCGCCGACGCCTTTGCACATAAACATTACTAGCAATTTAAGTGCCACGCACTCCCCTACCTGCCTCTTCATAATTCCTCTACGTAACACCTAGGCAAACCAGTTGTAGCTCCCAGACAGCTACACACTACCAGAGGAAATCTGTGGACTCCTTTGCAGATAAATCTTGCTAACAGTTTCCGTGACAACCACAGCTCTCCCCACCACCCTTTCTCTGTGGAACGATCACAAACATATTGACTCTCCTCCTCTCAACCATCATGCTTTTGAAACTAGCGTGGGTAACTCGCGTGTCAGCCAGGCAGCCTCCCAGGCAGAATGATGACCCGTAACTATGATGCATAAAAAAAATTAATCCTGCAGGCCCGTCTTTATCATTTTCTTTTATTTACACGTCAAGTTCCTTAGGACCAAATCTCCAAGGTCATGGAACGTGTCAGTACATGAAATCACAACATAAAAGTAATAACAGATATGAATAAAATGTAAGTTTAAATAAACACAATCAACAACGCAACAAGAATCAGCTTAATTTTTCAAGAAACTCCTCGACAAAACAGAAGGAGTGACTCATAAGAAAACTCTTCAGTTTCCATTTGAAAACGCGTGGATTACTGATAAGATATCTGAACTCGAGCGGTAGCTTATTGAAAATGGATGCAGCAGTATACTGCACACCTTTCTGCACAAGAGTTAAGGAAGTCTGATCCAAATGCAGGTTTGATTTGTGCCAAGCATTAATTGAGTGAAAACTGTTTATTCTTGGGAATAAGCTAATAATGATGACAGTACGGAATATATACATTGCGAGGCCAATGTAAAAATACCCAGACTCATGAACAGTGGTCAACAAGAGGTTCGTGAACTTACACCACTTATTGCCTGAACCGCCCATTTCTGAGCCGAGAGTTACCCCAAAATATAAATACCATGTGACATAAGCGATTGAAAATAAGCAAAGTACACTAATTTTTGTGTCGACCGGTCACTCACTTCAGATACTGTTTGAATAGTAAAAATGGCAGCGTTAAGTCTTTGAACAAGATCCTGAACATGGGCTTTCCACTACAATTTATATCTACCTGAACACCCAGAAATTTGAACTGTTCAGTTTCATTAATAATATGCCCATTCAGTGAAACTAAAATGTCAGGTTTTGTTGAATTGTGTGTTAGAAAAACTGAGCCTTACTGTGATTTAGTGGTAGTTTATTTTCTACAAGCCATGAACTTATGTCATGAACTGCACTATTTGAAACCGAGACAATGTTGAACAACATCCTTTACTACCAAGTTAGTGTCATCAGCAAACAGAAATATTTTAGTGTTACCCGTAATACTAGAGGGCGTATCATTTATATACGAGGGTAAGTCAATTATTATTTCCAAAGCAGTTAAAAAAATGTTATTGTAATCAAATAGGAAACTTACAAGAACAACATTTTTCGACATAGTCTCCTTGCGTTTCAATGCACTTGGTCCGTCATTGTATAAGCTTCCTGATGCCCTCATAAAAGAAGATTCTCGGTTGAGCTGCTGGCCCGGAATGCACTGCTTCTTTCACTGCTTCGTCCGAGGCAAATCAACGGCCCCTTAAGGATACAGGGTACTTTCCCGGCTCAATATTATGTAAAAATCAATAACTTATTTCTTTGAGGCACTGTTTATGTACATGTTTTAAAGATTTTTTGTTGATTTTGGGTAATGCAACACACTTTCTAAACAAATTAGAAGTATTCTGAATATTTTTGAACCTGCTTAGGGTTACTAAAAAAATTACAAAGAAATTGATACAATTTTTTTTTCCAAAATGCTTTGTCAAATTGAGGTACCATTTAATCCAATGTTATTTATTTGAAGGAAACCTAATTTTTACCACATATGCATGACATGATGGCTGAGGTACTAGACCTATGTATATTACAAGGATAAAAAAAAATCACATATCACATTTTAATTTTTATAATTTTTTCCTAATTAAAAAAGTAATTTTTTCTATAACTTGGTTGATTGTGCAATAAAGCTTAGGTGTACTGCATAAGTACACTTGCTCAATATACAGACTGAATAACATCGGGGATAGGCTACTACCTTGTCTCACTCCCTTCCCGACCACAGTTTCCCTTTCATGCCCCTCAACTCTTATAACTGTCATCTGGTTTCTGTACAAATTGTAAGTAGCCTTTCGCTCCCTGTATTTTAACCCTGCCACCTTAAGAATATGAAAGAGTATTCCAATCAACATTGTCAAAAGCTTTCTCTAAGTCTACAAATGCTAGAAATGTAGGCTTGCCTTTCCTTAATCTATTCTCTAAGATAAGTCGTAGGGTCAGTATTACCTCATGTGTTCCAGCATATCTAAAGAATCAAAACTGATCTTCCCCAAGGTTGGCTTCTACCAGTTTTTCCATTTTGTCTGTAAAGAATTCTTGTTAGTATTTTGCAGCTGTGACTTATTAAACTGATAGTTCGGTAATTTTCACATCTGTCAACACCTGCTTTCTTTGGGATTGGAATTATTATATTCTTCTTGAAGTCTGAGGGTATTTCGCCTGTCTCATACATCTTGCTCACCAGATGGTAGAGTTTTGTCAGGACTGGCTCTCCCAAGGCCATCAGTAGTTCTGACCCTCTATATACTCCTTCCACCTTTCTGCTTTCCCTTCTTTGCTTAGAACTGGGTTTCCATCTGAGCTCTTGATATTCATACAAGTGGCTCTCTTTTCTCCAAAGGTCTCTCTAATTTTCCTGCAGGCAGTATCTATCTTACCCCTAGTGATACATGCTTCTATATTCTTACATTTGTCCTCTAGCCATCCCTGCTTAGCCATTTTGCACTTCCTGTCGATCTCATTTTTGAGACATTTGTATTCCTTTTTACCTGCTTCATTTACTGCATTTTTGTATTTCCTCCTTTCATCAATTGAATTCGATATCTCTTCTGTTACCCAAGGATTTCTATTAGCCCTCGTCTTTTTACCTACTTGATCCTCTGCGGCCTTGACTATTTCATCTCTCAAAGCTACCCATTCTTCTCCTACTGTATTTCTTTCCTCCATTCTTGTAGATCGTTCCCTAATGCCCTCCCTGAAACTCTCTACAACCTCTGGTTTAGTCAGTTTATCCAGGTCCCATCTCTTTAAATTGCCACGTTTTCTGCAGTTTCTTCAGTTTTAATCTACAGTTCATAACCAATAGATTTTGGTCAGCATCCACATCTGCCCCTAGAAATGTCTTACAATTTAAAATCTGGTTCCTAAATCTCTGTCTCACCATTGTATAATCTATCTGATACCTTTTAGTATCTCCAGGGTTCTTCCATGTATACAACCTTCTTTTATTATTCTTGATTGCATCATTGCTTCATATATTTGCAGCACACTGAGCCTTCTGGCTTTAAAGCATTCCATATTAAAGGGTAGACACAGATGGCACTATGGTAGCTGTGCCACTACACTATCAGTTGTGTGCAAAACATTGAAACTTATCAGTACATCTACTATTCCACAGATGACATACACCATCATCGGATCAAAATCGATGTCATCTTTCCATGTGTACCGATTTATTTCCAGCAGTGTATTTCAGCTTTCAAAGGAGAAAGTTGACAATTATAATTTCGTGAAGAGATCTTGACACAGCAAAAAAATACCTCTGTTTCGACGATTGCCAGTCCGACTGGTTTCTCGTATCCATTGACAAGTGTGAGCAATGATTTGAATGTTTTTATGTAAGGATAGTTGTGTGTCCAGAGTCTTTCATGGCAGCATAACTGAATAAAATGTTCTAGCCTTTCAAGCTGTGTTATTTGCAGTCTGAATTTCACAATGGAACACTGCCAAGTGTCAGTAAATGACCTTGAAACTTGGCAGGCATGAAAAGTGGGCAAAATAATGCAATACATATTGTTTTGTTTGTGTCCAATTTCACTTTCAAGGGGTAAAACACACTTCGAGATGTAATTTGGCATTTTACATTTGGAGGGAGTGTATCTGAAATTATGATTTGTACAAAATGTTTCTCATATGAAAGTAGGTATGTAATTAACATTCTTGAAAACTGTATAATCAAATTTTGCAATAATTTGAAATTTTGTGAAATATCCCACCACCATTAATTAATATCTGAAAAAGAGAACTTTTGTTACAACATGAATTAAAGAAGCTTTCAAGCTACAAACATCCATGTGTGATACAGCTGGTTTCTGAAATACCATTTTTGGAAAATAAGCTGTATGTGATGTTCTGTCAGAGTATTTTCAACATATATAATTAAAGCATGTGACCAGACATTAGTCTAGTTATTTATTTTACTTATATTTATGTTTTAAAATGTTAGGAAATGAGACACTTAAAGTAGTAAAGGAATTTTGCTATTTGGGGAGCAAAATAACTGATGATGGTTGAAGTAGAGAGGATATAAAATGTAGACTGGCAATGGCAAGGAAAGCGTTTCTGAAGAAGAGAAATTTGTTAACATTGAGTATAGATTTAAGTGTCAGGAATTCGTTTCTGAAAGTATTTGTATGGAGTGTAGCCATGTATGGAAGTGAAACATGGACGATAAATAGAAGGTTTCGAAATTATTACTTTATTACTATATCTTCGTCGTTTACCAGCCATGGCTGGACAGACTGCATCACAAATACAATGTTTATCAACTAACATTTATACAACACTGTGTACAAAATTTATATTACAAATAAAAGAAAATATTTATGCAGTGCACAAAAACACATAGAACATAGAGAAAATGAAATATAACTAAACAGGAAAGTAAAACTTCATAGCAGCAAATGAAAATACCACAAAGCAAAATGTTTACAAGACCATGTAGATCACACACACAAAGTTGCATTGTGGCACAATATGTACTTTAAGTAAAACACAAAATTAAATGTGCAGTTAACTGAGAACATAAAAAGAAGATTAAATTTCGGCAAAATTATATATAAAACATAACAATATTTATTATTTTGTCCATTCATTAGAACCACTGTTGAAAAACTCTTCCAAGGAATATAGTGGATGTTGTTTCAAGTCCTGAGCGATTTTTTTCTGAAAAAAATTCAGGTGGCAGGGATTTCACTTCTGGAGGCATTTTTAGGGCGACTGTTGGAAACCTGTCTTGTGTTCATGATAGGCGACACCTTGGCACTTCAATGTTCCTCTTACATATAAATGAGGCAGAAAAACACATACTGGCTAAAAGCAGTCATTATGCCTGGTGAAAATAGGCTTACAGTGGTCCAATCTTTTGCTAGATGATATGATCCTGATGGCTTTTTTTTTGTAATAGCAACACATCTTTGCTGCCTGAGGAGTGTCCCCACAACAACAGTCCATAGCTAATGTGGCTGTGGAAGAGTGCATGGAAGACTATTGTGAGAAACTGGTCAGTTATTCAGCTTCCTCAGGAGGTATATCACACGAGAAAGTTTGGTGCATACATATGCAGTGTGGTCATTCGTGGAGAGTTTGCTGTCAATCTTGAAGCCCAGTAGTCTGACAGTCTCCATATTTTCTTGGTCTTCAATGTTGGTTAAACTGCATATCAAATGTTGGGTTTTTCTTCATTGATCTTCATTTTGTTTATTATGAACCATTCTTTTATTTCTTCAAACATCAAATTTCATACACCGAGAGCTTCTGCAGCTGTATGTCCTTTGGCAATAAGGGTAGTGTCATCTGCAACATTTGACTATTACAGCTCATATCATTGACATATATGAGGAATAGGAGAGGTCCTAAGACTGATCCTTGGGGCACTCCATGTTCCAGTTTTTGTTCAAGAGAAGTTGCTCCGTGCACTGATACTACCTGCTTTCTGTTTTCCAAATAAGATTGGAGTGTTGATAGAACAACACCTCCAACACCATAGCATCTTAACTTGGCTATTAGTGTTGTGTGTGAGATGCAGTCAAAGGCTTTGCTGAGGTCACTATGTGTCAGTGCCACACTCTCTCTTCAAAACTGTCGAATCGTTTTTAACGAGTCCAGTGTGGCTGTCACTGTCGATCTCGCTTTGCGGAATCCGTGCTGTGTGTTTTGGAATAAGTGGTTTTCCTCAAAGTAATTTAGTACTTGGCAGTGCATCACAGACTCAGTAACTCTGGCTAGTACTGGTACCACTGAGATTGGTCTGAAGCTGGACACATCGCACGGATCCCCCTTCTTATACATTGGTACTGTGTGTGCCAGTTTAAGGAAGTCTGGGAAGACACCAGAAGATAGACATTTGTATATTACTATGGCTAGTGACTGAGCTAATGCTGCAATAATTTTCTCTAGCAGTGTGCAGGACATGCCATGGGTGTCTACACTTTCTGAGTGTTTGTAGTAGTTCACAATTTTTTATCATGTCTTCAGGGTGTACTTCCTTCCAGTTTTGAATACTGCAACTGTCTGCATTTCTTATGTTTGCAGTCAGATCTAGGTCAGAAGGTGAAATTTCACTCACTGTCTTTTCCACTATTCTGACAAAATATTCATTGAAGTCATCAGGGCTACATGAATTTAAGCAGGAGGTAGTCTTCTTTCTGTTCTCATTTACAAGATTCCAGGCAGCTTTACAAGGATTTTGGGCCTCTTTAATGCCGTGCTACAGAAGAATGCTGAAGATTAGATGGGTATATCACATCACTAATGAGGAGGTATTGAATAGAATTGGGGAGAAGAGGAGTTTGTGGCACAACTTGACTAGAAGAAGGGACCAGTTGGTAGGACATGTTCTGAGGCATCAAGGGATCACCAATTTAGTACTGGAGGGCAGCGTGGAGGGTAAAAATCGTAGAGGGAGACCAAGAGATGAATACACTAAGCACATTCACAAGGATGTAGGCTGCAGTAGGTACTGGGAGATGAAGCTTGCACAGGATAGAGTAGCGTGGAGAGCTGCATCAAACCATTTTTGTTTTTTAGTTTACCATAGGCAGGTGTATTTTGTTAATTACAAGTAATAGGTAACTCAATATTATGATAAAGAATCGTTTAATTTTAAGCATGTACGGACAGGTTATATTTGTTGTTATTGTCGTCTTCAGACCAGAGACTGGTTTGATGCAGCTCTCCATGCTGCTCTATCCTGTGCAAGCTTCATCTCCCAGTACCTACTGCAACCTACATCCTTCTAAATCCGCTAACTGTATTCAACTCTTGGTCTCCCTCTACAGTTTTTACCCTCCACACTTCCCTCCAATACTTAATTCGTGATCCCTTGATGCCTCAGAATGTGTCCTACCAACTGACGTCTTGTCAAGTCATGCCACAAATTCCTCTTCTCCCAAATTCTATTCAGTACCTCCTCATTAGTTACATGATCTACTCACCTAATCTTCAGCATTCTTCTGTAGCACCACATTTCGAAAGCTTCTACTCTCTTCTTATCTAAACTATTTATCATCCATGTTTAAGTTCAATATGTGGCTACACTCCATACAAATACTTCCAGAAGAGACTTCCCAACACTTAAATCTACACTGAATGTTAGCAAATTTCTCTTCTTCAGAAACGCTTTCCTTGCCATTGCCAGTCTACGTTTTATATCCTCTCTAGTTTGACCATCATGAGTTATTTTTCTCCCAAAATAGCAAAACTCATCTACTACTTTAAGTGTCTCATTTCATAACCTAATTCTGTCAGCGTCACCTGATTTAGTTAGACTATATTCCATTGTTCTTGTTTTGCTTTTGTTGATGTTCATCTTATATCCTCATTTCAAGACACCGTCCATTCAATTCAACTGCTCTTCCAGGTCCTTTGCTTGCTCTCTCTCTCTCTCTCTCTCTCTCTCTCTCTCTCTCTCTGACAGAATTACAATGTCATCAGCAAACCTCAAAGTTTTTATTTCTTCTCACTGGATTTTAATTCCTACTCCAAATTCTTTTGTTTCCTTTACTGCTGCTCAATATATAGACTGAATGACATTGGGGTAGGCTGCAACCGTCTCACTCCCTTCTCAACAACTGCTTCCCTTTCATGTCCCTCAACTCTTATGAGGGCCATTTGATTTCTGTACAAATTGTACTCACGTGTTCCAACATTTCTACGGAATCCAAACTGATCTTCCCCGAGGTCGGCTTTTACCAGTTTTTCCATTCACCTGTAGAGAATTCATGTTAGTATCTTGCACCTGTGGCTTTTAAAACTGACAATTCGGTAATTTTCACATCTGTCAACACCTGCTTTCTTTGGGATTTAAATTATTGTATTCTTCTTGAAGTCTGAGGGTATTTGCCTCTCTCATACATCTTGCTCACCACCTTATTTGACTTAGGTCTTTCAGTGCTCTGAAAAATTCGACACGAAGTATCATGTCTCCCATTTCATCTTTATCTAAGTCTTCTTCCACATCTGGGATATTGCCCTCAAGTACATTGCCCTTGTATAGACCCTCTATATACTCCTTCCACCTTTCTGCTTTTCCATCTCAGCTCCTGATATACATATCGGTGGTTCTCTTTTCTTCAAAGATCTCTCTAATTTTGTTGTAGGCAGTATGTCTCTTACCCCTTGTGACTTGCCTCTACATCCTTACATTTGTCTTCTAACCATTGCTGCTTAACCATTTTGCACTTCCTGTTTATTTTATTTTTGAAATGTTTGTATTCCTTTTTGCCTGCTTCATTTATTCCATTTTCATATTTTCTCCTTTCATCAATTAAATTCAGTGTCTCTTCTGTTACCTACATATAAGTGAAATAGTAAAAATAAAAAATGTAAAATAACAATTTAAAACAGAACAAATATGAGTAAAATCAGTAACTCGACTAATAACGAATGTTCAGATATTTTAATTAGGTAGGTTGAAAATACTCCAACAGCACACTATTTCCCAAAAATTCTATTTCAGAAACCAGCTTTATTATGCATTGATATATGTAGCTTGAAAGCTTTATTTTATGTTGTGAGAAATGTTTCCAATATTCAAAATTAGTTTATGGTGGTGGGTCTTTTGCAACATTTTAGTTATACAGTTTTCAAGAACGTTAATTACATACCAACATTTATAGGAGACATTTTTCTACAAGCATCATTTTGGAGATATTTCCTGCAAATATAATATGCCAAATTACCTTTCGAGGTTTGCTTTACCCCTTAAAAGTGAAATTGCAGGGGGGGGGGGGGGGGGGGGGGGGGAACTTCGGCTGGAATGTCAACACTAGCCCACCTTACAGCTCAGTCTTTGCATCAAGCACCTAGCACCTGTGTCGTAAGTTGAAGGAACATTTGTCTGGATGGCAATTCTGCTCTGGTAACAAGGTGAAAGGTGACGTTCAACACTTCCTGAAGGACATTGTGGCAAGCTGGTATGATGGGCACTGTAATACTGCCACAGCATCTACAAAAACGCATCAACCAAAATGGCTGATATAAAGGGAAATAAATCATTGTTAAACTTTGAAACTGAAATAATTATTATAGAAAATAAATTATTGTGTACCAAAAATACCTTTCTTTTAAAACATTACTCCACTACATGTTATGGACAAAAATACTATAAGGGTTTGGTTTGCACATTGAGGTTTATTTCCAGATTATCTTATCACATTAATAAATATTGCAAGATACGAAAACTGATCTTTGTGCCTATAGTTGGACATTTTACACACTTTTCACTCGCAGGTACACAAATTAAAACAGCTCTGCACGTCAAACATCAAACAGTACTTTATTTCATTCTGAATGATGGTATAGCTAATCCTGCCATCACTGGATAACATTGTGAGCACCCACAAGGATGCTTATGTTTCAGAAATAGAAAATACAAATGTAAAAATAATATATACAATAAGTATACACACTCAATGTTTTGTAAGAGATCACTGACAAAGTAATGAGTAACAGGGATATAGAGGTGCATATCAATACACATGTATTACAAACACAAACCAAATACTGCAATCCAAGACAGAGTACAAATTTGGAGAAGTGAGAAACGGGATTGGAAATACAAGATTATTGATGCCCGGGCTATACTAACATTTAAACAATATATTAAATACAAATAACCTGTGAATTCTTTACCAGTACTCTTTTCGAGACCAAATTACAAACAAGTTAGACAACAGTGAGAGCAAAGCTGACACAAAAACTGTTTTATAACAAATATTCAAACACAATATTAAATAAATGATATGCTGGTGTACACCCAAATGAATATACAATTTTGTCAGACAATTAGATTATGTAATTTTATTTTATTTAGTTGTGGAAATATAGAAATACCGCTGCAGTAACAAATTTTTACAGCAGAACTTAACTCTTTAATACAATTATCTTGTTCATTTGAAATTGGTCAAATGGTAAGCAAGACACAGATAGCACTACATTAATTAACAAGTAACTTGTCTTATGTAATTAAGAAATAGTTCCCAATGTACTATCCATTCACTAGACTAATATTATTGTTGATGTTATTGATATGATTAATGTCATGGCACTCAATCATTGCTCACATAATGCAATTTCATGTTCCACTATGACGCAGTATTACAGAAGTCCTAAGAAATTAGAGGTAAAATAAATGGACAGACAGAGCGATTAACCGAAGAAGTGTAAAAACATGTACAAAAAAAATGTTGAGGTAATTACAGAAAACATGATTTTTCTCTCCAAACATTTGGAACAGAAAACTCATTAAGTAATAAAAAATTACTGATTTTTACAAGCACAACAATGAGAACATAAAAATACAAAGGCATACCAAAAGCATAAATAGAGAACTGAACTGTTGTGCCTACACAGCTGCTGGTGCATACAGAAAAGTAGTTTAGCAGTCATGGAAATGTCACTCCATGTACTAAAGGGTCGTTCATTTCATTGTCCAGTGTAATAGCAATGCTCACTCCACAGTCACACAGTACTGCAGATCTAGTGAATCAAGAGTGCAGAACAATGATTCTCCCTCCAGTAAGAGATGGCTGACAACACCGTTTCTTGCTGCGCACTTAATTATTCTGGAAGTGCTGACAGATGTCACACCACCATTAGTTTAGGAGCAGCATCTGTCAAAGTCACAGTCCACAGAACAGCCAAAACAACTGCCACAGGAGAAAGGTTTTAAGGCACATTCAGGCTTCATGTCCTTCAGTTACCAAGTCTCAAGATGTAACTCATGATGTTTTTTCTGAATAAATCTGATGTCAAAGCAAAACTGAAGAACAGCAGCTGCTGACCTTAGGGCTGTGATCAGGTATGCATCCACCAGGCATCAATTTCCTTTTAGTAAGGAAGCTGAGGTGATCTCTAATGTCAAGCACCCACTGTCCCCCAATTACAGTGGGCCAATGGCATCACGATGAAAAGATTCAATGCAGGAACTTAACAAACCTGGAATGTTCAGTACATCTAAGAACAGTGTCCGGCTGGTGGCTGCACACCAAAGAGAAGAAAATCTGATAAACACAAGGGTAGCGATTCTCACCCACAGAAGACTGTTTCCATTGTTGCACCAGACCTGTTGTCACACCCAGCATAATCATGGAAAATGAATTACTTTTGGTGTCCACAGGATGATGATCAGCACAGATCCTTGATGGCCCTATAAATTGTTAAGTGATACTAACGGCTAACACATTCGTCCATTTTATTCCCACTGTCATCATTGGTCACCCAAGAAAAGCTGGTTCAGTGGTACTGCAAAATATTCATGTAGTGATGACAGCATGAAGTGTTTTCCACCTGCCCACTACATCGTTTGGTGATGACTTCTCATGGAAGTGTGGCAGCACACCTCCTGTATGGTGTATTCCAGGCCCTGACCATCACACCAGCTGTCTGATGTGCGAGGCTCACCGATACGTCTCATCGGCACACTTCAGTTTTGATACACAGTTCTCGCTGCCACTTCTGTTAACTCCGTCAGTGTTACAGTCACACACACTTTCTCATAGACATACACTTACTCATAGAATACATACTTTCGTTAGCACCAGCAGTTAAAGGCACATTATAGGCACTCCAGATGGAGCATATAACTGCTCACATTGACTGATGTTACTATACTTGCTGACAATAGAGCTCAGCTTCTTTGTCCAACCCATTTGTTTTTCTCCCCATAAATTAGTCTTCATGTAAGAACATTAACTGTACAGCACTGTTAGCAACAGTTGTGTTTCAAAAAATTAATTGAACTGGAACAACATGAATTACACCCATTTGCTACTAAAGCAGTGAGAAAGTAAATTTTCACACAGAAATTGCTTAGACACACATCTTCAACTTCCCTACACTTACACATATGTAGAAACAATATGATCACTAGCAGATTGTATCATGCTGGAAACAAGTAGAAAAACACACATCTCTACCACTGCAGAAATATTATTAGAAAACTGAAGCACACAAACTGAACATAGCTTAATAAGGAGCTCTAAAGTCATGAAGGAGGTTACATCATCAACCTCGAGCCTACCATCACTGAGATGATAACCCCAAAAATGCCCCGTAGCTATATAATGCCATTTGGTTGTAATGTACCGGTTATAATTTATAACGTCATTTAGTGCTGCTGCTATTGTTAACATAGGTATTAAGAACTCTTCCATTTTACACAAATCTGTATTGTTTTAATTTGATTTGTCCTGTATTATACACACTAATATAACAAGACAAGATGAAGGTAACAGTTACTGCATTACAGCATCAAGTACCACTATGGTATGTTCACATTTTAATGTGCCTATAAGAAATATCCAACTGAAAAAAGTCAGTGTACAGTGAGAAAGGGCAGTATTTCTTTAAAAATAGTTTTTGTGCAATTTCTTTAAATAATACAGAGTTCATAACAGGTAATCTTTGACAAAAAGACCAACACGAGACAACTCTAAATCATCAGCTTATTGAACAGTAGAAATTCTAAATAAACCTGCATGTCATGTAGACTTCATATCACCTCCTGCAAGACGTTCAGGTTCCCCTATTGTTTGGGCACCAGTGTACTAATCTTTATTAGTTCTCTTTCCAAATAATACCATCATCAATCACACAGTTTCGGCAGTTATGTAATATCCAGTTAATTCTCAATTTTTAACAGATTACATAGAACATCAGTAATTATATCATAAATAGCAAGGAATAAAATTGTACAATAGATTATCCAGGAGACTAAAGAAACATCTAAAATATAAATATTTAAAGAGATAGTAAAAACATACATCTTAAATGCTTTATATACAAAAAAAGGACAGGGACAAATAGGTGACAGAGTAAAGAATGGTAAAAAATTAATGTTGCTTAACAATAAAAAGTTGTCATTTTACAGCAAATTGTCATAGTTTAATGAATCTTAATGTAAAATCGTAAGGCCAGTATCTGTGATGAATAATTCTATCTTATTTCCATTTTCTTCAGTTTAACATCTCCTTCATTGTGGTGAGGTTCTGACTGGTTTTTCAGGCAGACCAACAGGACAACACAAAGAATTCAATAGAATGGCAGAATTATCGACATCCTGACGTCAGCCAAAAGCGAGTGAGTGTAGGCTGAGATCAGTTAGTGGAACAAATTAATAGAGTTAAAGTATTTTTTTTACATTAATTGTAAACTTGTTTTCAAATATGTGTAAAAACACTATACAAACCATATCAAAATTAACAATACATGATGTTGAACTAGACCTACATGAGATAACATTACTTGCCTGATACCGTTTCATAAATTATCTATGGATGAATAAACAACTGATATTTTCAAACAATGGAAAATTGAGGGTGGAATAATGACAATATGGTGAGTAGCAAGTATCCTTTTCCTAACTATATTTTCTGTGCATTACTGCCATGACAACAATTTTGACTTTAAAAATAAATATTACCACTTTGCAACGTAACATAGTACACAAAGCCACACCCACCAGCCTGGGACTTTGAAAATCTAGAATATACAAGAGTGGTTGTGACAGTTTCCCAAGCTTTTATATTTGTCAGACTGACAGAAACTTTAATTTAAAATACTGTCAACACATGGATACTTTTAGACTCAAAAATTTACTTAACTCTGTAATTGCCTCAATAATTATGTTTACTATGCACAGAACTTAAATCGTGACATGTTATTTTCAGTATACCTTAAATAAATAATATACAGAAATTCCATTTAAGCATTTCAGTTGACATTATTTCAGCAGTTACAATTTCTTTAACTAATACAATGGTCATAACAGGTGGTCTTTGACAAAAAGACAAACAAGACTGCTTGGACACACTGTTTCAAACGTGAAAGATAACTTAATAATACACATACCCAACATATGGCAGAAAATGGAACTTCTAAAATAACTAGAATATACATTTACACACTACTTCACGTCAATACAATGTAAATGGGAAGCTGGAATTAGCTAACAGTTCCTGCAAATGTTTCTTGGGCTTTTCACAGAAATGAATCAAACATGGAACCTCACAATCAAAACTCTGGAAAGGAATTCCTTATTGCAACAGAAAAAATGCCAGCAGTACTCAACAGCCTAACAATTACCACTGATGGAACTGGACATAGACCAAACACACTAACCACAGACTTACTGTGACCTAGTAACATATATTTTAATTTTTCCTAAATGTGCTACAACTGTTCTTACATAAATTTATGCTGGAACTAACCTGTTTATGACGCCAGGTACGTCCAAACTGTCATAATATTTTGCATATCACACACATTTTTTGTGTAATGCCAGATAGTTGAGATCTTTGCTGTTTCGAGAAATGTGAAAGATACAGGATGATTCAAAGAAATAAAAGATTTCAGTTATTCAGTTGTTTATAACAGACAAATCGAGAAAGATAGAAACAAATTGTGCATGTCAATGGACAGAGAGAGGTCAAAGTTTTACATTCGCATAGACACTACACCACACACTCAACATGAGCAGAACACATTCCTCATAAAACTTTGAAACACTAGTCCATTTGATTCCACACAAACCAACAGTCCCCTGTTTATTGAACCAAGAGCTCGAACAGTTCAGTTTCTCAGCTCTTTAGGAGTAGCTAACGTAGGTGGGGGAAAGACTGTCTTATGTAACCTTATGTAACCGCAGTAAATTAAGTATAATAAGCTGGCCTGTAGACTACAATAGTTCAAGCTCGATAAACTATGACAAATTCTTAAATTGTTTCTTAGAGGTATTTAATGAATCATTTCCTCGTAGATATAAGCAAAAGAAAGTTAATGGTAAACTCAAATGGATTACAACAGGAATAAAGATCTCTAGTGCCAGAAAGAGAGAGCTCCACAATGAGTTAAAATCAAACAGAAATCCAGATTTTGTTATTTATGTCAAACAATGTAAAGCTGTATTTAGGAAAGTTGTGGCGGCAGCTAAAAAAATGGCAAATAATAAATTCATACGAGAACACAGAAATAAGACAAAAGCAGTGTGGTCAGTTGTTCAGTCTGAACTAGGAGCCAAAGTAAAAATTCATGAGATTTTGAAAATTAGACATGAAAATGAAATTATAGTAAACCCTGTTCAGATGTCAAGTTGTTTCAATGAATTCTTCCTAAACGTAGTAAGATCGGATGTGGATATGACATTCTATCAGGGCATCACAAATTTGGAAAACAGCCAGAACACATCTTTTAAACAATTTGAAAAAAAAAATAACCCAAAGGGATGTGGAAAAGGAAATATTGTCTCTAAAAAACAGAACCTCACATGGGTGGGATGAAATAACAACATCTGTAATCAAGTATGTGTACGATATTATTTCCCAACCACTGTCAACTATTATAAATCAATCTTATGAACAGGGATGCTTTCCAGAGGTATTGAAATATGGTGAGATCAAACCTCTATTCAAGAAAGGATCGACAGAAGATATGGGGAATTACCGCCCTATCTCTCTCTTGCCGGTCTTCTCTAAAGTGTTTGAAAAGATTGCAGCAAAACAAATTAATAACTTTCTTACTGTAAATGATATAATTTTTAAAAACCAGTTCGGATTCCAACAGGGTAAAAGCACTGCGAATGCTATAAATGAGTTTATCCAAAAAATATGCTCCACGTTAGATAAAGGTAGAAAGGTCACAGGTATATTCTGTGATCTGACTAAAGCTTTTGATTCAGTGAACCATGCATTACTCCTCCACAAATTACAGATGTATGGAATCAGAGACACTGCTTTAAAATGGTTTAGCTCTTACCTGTCAGGTAGGAAACAAAGAGTAATTCTAACTTCAAATGGAACCAATTATTCATCAGACTGGAAAACAGTTCCCCCAAGGAGTCCCACAAGGTTCGATATTGGGTCCCTATCTGTTTCTTTTTTACGTAAATGACCTACCACTTGCTATTGATGTTCATTCAGTCTTATTTGCTGATGATACATCAGTTCTAATTGAAAATGAGGCATCTGAAAATATTCCAGAAAAAGCCAAAAATACTTTAGAAAAACTTGAATCTTGGTTCTGTCAAAATGGACTAAAACTAAATGTAACTAAAACCAAAATGATGCAATTTGAAGCTAAATCAGTAGAAAGGAGTGAAATAAAGATAACTTGCAATGATCAGGATATAACAGAAGCAAACCACGTGAAGTTCTTAGGCCTAAATCTTGACAAAAATTTAAATTGGAAGGTACACATAGATTACTTAGCAAATAAACTGAACAACTTAGCATTTGCAATGTGTATTTTGTCAGGTGCCACAAACATGGATACCAGAAAGATAGGTTATCACTGCTACTTTGAGTCAGTTATTCGTTATGGCATAATCTTCTGGGGAAATTCAGCAAATGTCACTAGGCTCCTAGTATTACAAAAGAAAGTAATTAGAAACATGTGTGTTGCAAAAAAACGGGAATCCTGTCGACCACTGTTAAATTTAAAAGTACTATCTATCCCCTCACTTTACATATATGAGATGGTGGTGTTCCTATATAGAAATCAACATACACTAGACAATTTCCATTTTGACCACAACTACAGCACTCGCCACAGAGATAACTTCAAACTTCCAACACATCGTTTAAAACTTTATGCCCAAACACCACAGTATATGGGGTTAAAAATTTTCAATAAAATAAAAGGCAGTAATATATTTAAAATGGAGATTGGTTCACTGAAAAGATTGCTCTTTACTCTACTGGTGGAAAAGTGTTGTTATTCTGTCGATGAATTCATTGAGGACAGCTTCACAATCTGAACACAGGGATTGTAATACATTTATTATTTTATGTACATGTGTAGCTGAAACTTAGAAATGTAAAATATAATGTAAACTTTTGTATTTCTCTTTAAAAAAGTGAAAAAAGTTTCTTTTGTAAACCTTGACATGTCTCCTGTACATCAAATCAAATGATTTGAAAATTGTATGTAATGAGATGAATAAACCACATAACATAACATAAGAAAAAAAATGCAATGTGTGGAGTCTTGTGACCTGGGAGGCCAAAAGCAATCCATAAGATCTTGTTGTCCACCTCTTGCAATCCAACATTATGGGATGGTGTTGTTAAGATGACATCGCACCTCAAGGTGAAAATGAGGTGGGGTGCCATGTACAGAAATTAAATCATTAGATTCTTCATGAAGAAAATAGTATATTGCTCCCTTCTATGTATATCTCGCAAAGAGACCGTGAGGATAAAATCAGAGAGATTAGAGCCCACACAGAGGCATACCGACAATCTTTTTTCCACGAATGATACAAGACTGGAATAGAAGGGAGAACCGATAGAGGTACTCAAAGTACCCTCCGCCACACATCGTCAGGTGGCTTGTGGAGTATGGATGTGGATGTAGATGTAGTTGTAGATGTGATTGCTACAGTAACTGCAGCTTGTAAAGCCTCATATGCAGGCCTCATTTCAGAACATGCCACACCGTCGTTTGAGGAAGTTAAAGTTTCTGGCCTGCTCATATTGTGGACTTCCAAGGGCACCGTGTGAATGCATCACGGATACATTCAACGTTTTCATCAGATGTGCATGGCTGACAAGTGCTGTTCCCCTTGCATATGCAATCAGCTTCCAAGAATTTTGTATGCCAATCTTAAGCCTGCTTGTGCAGCAACAACCTTTTGCAGAATCAGCAGTGGAATACACGCTGCACTTTAACTAAGGGTTGACTTCATACAAATTCTGACAGACAAAATTCTTTTATGATGTAGTCACCTTGTTGCTACAAATAAACAACACCACAGCTGTGGCAAACCTCTGAACTATTCTCTATGCAGTGACACGTGCAATGTGTTTCTATCTTTCGTAGTTTGTCTGTAATAAACAACTGAAATATGTTATTTCATTTTGAATCACCCTGTACAATATCTGCACTGTAAAACAAACATTACATGTAAATCACATGTCTGAGGCTGTAAGTTACTGTAGTATTGGGAAGAGGTGGTTTGCCACAGTGGTGTAGTGTCACAAAATTGTTCCAAGTAGTAAAGGGCTCAAAGATAATGTTTATTACATATCCAAATTTCAATCACTGTGTGGTCATCTTCAGTGGTGAAGGACTGTGACCTAAATCTGGACATGCCATAAATATTATCTCTAACGGACTGTTGGACCCTTTACTAGTGAAATAGGCAGAGCCGCTTGGCTCAAGTGCTTTCCCACGGAATCAAACCACACAAAATTGTTGGCACTAGTATTTGTATTTCTATTGCTGGCACAATCACTGTTAATCTCTAATTTCGCTGCACTTTGTTTTAATGGATTATTATTTACCTTTCTGATTTTTTTCTTTCACCAGGATTTCATTTATTATTATTATTATTATTATTATTATTATTATTATTATTATTATTATTATTATTATTATTATTGACTTTTTTTTCCTCAGACTTAAGTCTGGTTAAAAATGGAACGTGACACGGACCTCGGTCAAGCGTGACTTCCTTGTAACTGTATGGTATATGTTATATTGCATTTAGGAACTTTCGGGTAATTGAACATGTATCAATAATTACAGATTTTTGTAGTTGTATATATATATATATATATATGTTTGGATGTAGCTGTATTGCATTGATGTACTGGTGGATATTGTGAGGTATGACTCCTGTAGTTGATAGTATAATTGGGATAATGTCGACTTTATCCTGATGCCACATGTCCTTCACTTCCTCAGCCAGTTGGGTGTATTTTTCAATTTTTTCTCCTGTTTTCTTCTGTATGTTGTATTGGGTATGGATATTTCGATTAGTTGTGTTAATTTCTTCTTTTTATTGGTGAGTATGATGTCAGGTTTGTTATGTGGTGGTGTTTTATCTGTTATAATCGTTCTGTTCCAGTATAATTTGTATTCATCATTCTCCAGTACATTTTGTGGTGTGTACTTTTATGTGGGAACGTGTTGTTTTATTAGTTTCTGTTTTATGGCAAGTTGTTGATGTATTATTTTTGCTACATTGTCATGTCTCCTGGGGTATTCTGTATTTGCTAGTATTGTACATCCGCTTGTGATGTGATCTACTGTTTCTATTTGTTGTTTGCAAAGTCGGCATTTATCTGTTGTGGTATTGGGATCTTTAATAATATGCTTGCTGTAATATCTGGTGTTTATTGTTTGATCCTATATTGCGATCATGAATCCTTCCGTCTCACTGTATATATTGCCGTTTCTTAGCCATGTGTTGGATGCGTCTTGATCTATGTGTGGCTGTGTTAGATGATACGGGTGCTTGCCGTGTAGTGTTTTCTTTTTCCAATTTACTTTCTTTGTATCTGTTTATGTTATGTGATCTAAAGGGTTGTAGAAGTGGTTATGAAATTGCAATGGTGTAGCTGATGTATTTATATGAGTGATTGCTTTGTGTATTTTGCTAGTTTCTGCTCGTTCTAGAAAGAATTTTCTTAAATTGTCTACCTGTCCATAATGTAGGTTTTTTATATCTATAAATCCCCTTCCACCTTCCTTTCTGCTTAATGTGAATCTATCTGTTGCTGAATGTATGTGATGTATTCTATATTTGTGGCATTGTGATCGTGTAAGTGTATTGAGTGCTTCTAGGTCTGTGTTACTCCATTTCACTACTCCAAATGAGTAAGTCAATATTCGTATAGCATAAGTATTTATAGCTTTTGTCTTGTTTCTTGCTGTCAATTCTGTTTTCAGTATTTTTGTTAGTCTGTCTATATTTTTCTTTTAGTTCTTTAATATTTGTATTATCTATTCCTATTTTTTGTCTGTATCCTAGGTATTTATAGGCATCTGTTTTTTCCATCGCTTCTATGCAGTCGCTGTGGTTATCCAATATGTAATCTTCTTGTTTAGTGTGTTTGCCCTTGACTATGCTATTTTTCTTACATTTGTCTGTTCCAAAAGCCATATTTATATCATTGCTGAATACTTCTGTTATCTTTAGTAATTGGTTGAGTTGTTGATTTGTTGCTGCCAGTAGTTTTAGATCATCCATGTATAGCAAATGTGTGATTTTGTGTGGGTATGTTCCAGTAATATTGTATCCATAATTTGTATTATTTAGCATGTTGGATAGTGGGTTCAGAGCAAGACAGAACCAGAAAGGACTTAATGAGTCTCCTTGATATATTCCACGCTTAATCTGTATTGGCTGTGATGTGATGTTATCTGAATTTGTTTGGATATTAAGTGCGGTTTTCCAGTTTTTCATTACTGTGTTTAGAAACTGTATCAATTTAGGATCTACTTTGTATATTTCCAATATCTGTAGTAACCATGAGTGGGGTACACTATCAAAGGCTTTTTGGTAATCAATGTATGCGTAGTGTAGAGACCTTTGTTTAGTTTTAGCTTGATATGTTACCTCTGTATCTATTATCAGTTGCTCTTTACATCCTCGTGCACCTTTGCAGCAGCCTTTTTGTTCTTCATTTATAATTTTGTTCTGTGTTTTATGTGTCATTAATTTCTGTGTGATGACTGAAGTTAATATTTTGTATATTGTTGGTAGGCATGTTATGGGGCGATATTTAGCTGGGTTTGCTGTGTCTGCTTGATCTTTAGGTTTCAGATAGGTTATTCCATGTGCAAGTGTATCAGGGAATGTGTATGGGTCTGCAATGTAACTGTTAAATAATTTAGTTAGATGTGAATGTGTTGAGGTGAACTTCTTTAGCCAGTAATTTGCTATTTTATCATTTCCAGGGGCTTTCCAATTGTGTGTAGAATTAATTGCTCGGGTGACTTCATGTTGCAAAATTATCACTTCAGGCATTTGTGGTATCATCTTGTATGTGTCTGTTTCTGCTTGTATCCACCGTGCATGCCTGTTATGTTGTACCGGGTTTGACCATATGTTGCTCCAGAAGTGTTCCATGTCTTATGTTTGGTGGATTGTCTATTTTTGTTTGGTAAAATCTCTTTTGGTTTGTGTTGAATGTTTCGTTTTGTTTCCTTCTATTTTCACTTTTTTGTATCTTCTAAGTCGTTTGGCCAATGCTTGCAATTTCTGCTTTTTTTCATCTAATTGCTCTATTGCTTCTTGTTGTGAGATTTTACCTAACCTTTTTCGTTTTTTGTCTGATATTTCATTTCTTATAAATTGTGTTAGCTGTCCGATGTCTTTTCTCAGTTTTTCTATTCTGATCTGTAACCTGTGTTGCCATGCTGGTTTTGTGGGTTTCTTCTGTGTGTTGGTTTGTTCTGATTTCTGCCTAGTGTGTATATTTAGTGTAGTGAGTGCTCCTATATAAACCAGTAGTTGTAACTCTTCCATAGTTGTGTTTTCATTTATTTTGTTGTGTATGATTGTGTTGATAGTTTTTATTGTTGTTTCGACTTGTGGGTTATTTGGCGGTCTATGCAAGAATGGTCTAATGTCTGTATTTGTGTCTTTGTATTCTATATATGTCAGCTGAAATTTCTCTTCTATATCTAACACATGTCTCTCTTCGTGTTCTATTTGTGCTTGTTCTGGTGGCTGTCTTAAGATTTCGTTTTCCTCTGATTGTTTAATTGATGCGTGTTGGTCTTTGTTTGTTTGCTCTGGGATGTTTGAGTCCTTTACTGGGATGTGAGTCCATTACTGTATTTTCTTCTTCTTCTGATTGCACATTATTTAGTTCCAGTATTTGTTGTACTTGTTGTTTGATGTTTTCTAATTCTGACTGGGGTATCCTGTTATTTTTTATTATTACACGGATCTGATCAGCTAGTCGTTGTTCTGTTAAAAAATTTTAATTCCGGGTATCTGGTAATAAATGTTGTGTATACTTGTGATCTGTATCCAGTTGTGTTGGTTCCTAGGTTTGTTGCTTGGTAATAACAGAACATGAGGTGTTGGTTAACTTCATCTGACCATCTCATCCTCTGTCTTTGTTTTCCTTCTAGGGTGGTTGCAGGAAGCATATCCTGCAAAACACCTCTATTCGGATTTAAATCCTTTTCCAAATAGGGGTAATGCAGGAGTAGCTTTAATAATCAATAGGAAAATAGGAATGCGGGTAAGCTACTACAAACAGCATGGTGAACACATTATTGTGGCCAAGATAGATTCGAAGCCCACACCTACTACAGTAGTACAAGTTTATATGCCAACTAGCTCTGCAGACGATGAAGAAATTGAAGAAATGTATGATGAAATAAAAGAAATTATTCAGATAGTGAAGGGAGACGAAAATTTAATAGTCGTGGGTGACTGGAATTCGAGTGTAGGAAAAGGGAGAGAAGGAAACGTAGCAGGTGAATATGGATTGGGGCTAAGAAATGAAAGAGGAAGCCGCCTGGTAGAATTTTCCACAGAGCACAAGTTAATCATAGCAAACACTTGGTTTAAGAATCATGATAGAAGGTTGTATACATGGAAGAACCCTGGAGATACTAAAAGGTATCAGATAGATTATATAATGGTGAGACAGAGATTAAGGAACCAGGTTATAAATAGTAAGACATTTCCAGGAGCAGATGTGGACTCTGACCACAATCTATTGGTTATGACCTGTAGATTAAAACTGGAGAAACTGCAAAAAGGTGAGAATTTAAGGAGATGGGACCTGGATAAACTGAAAGAACCAGAGGTTGTACAGAGTTTCAGGGAGAGCATAAGGGAATAATTGAAAGGAATGGGGGAAAGAAATACAGTAGAAGAAGAATGGGTAGCTTTGAGGGATTAAGTAGTGAAGGCAGCAGAGGATCAAGTAGGTAAAAAGATGAGGGCTAGTAGAAATCCTTGGGTAACAGAAGAAATATTGAATTTAATTGATGAAAGAAGAAAATATAAAAATGCAGTAAGTGAAGCAGGCAAAAAGGAATACAAACGTCTCAAAAATGAGATCGACAGGAAGTGCAAAATGGCTAAGCAGGGATGGCTAGAGGACAAATGTAAGGATGTAGAGGCTTATCTCACTAGGGGTAAGATAGATACTGCCTACAGGAAAATTAAAGAGACCTTTGGAGATAAGAGAACCACTTGTATGAATATCAAGAGCTCAGATGGAAACCCAGTTCTAAGCAAAGAAGGGAAAACAGAAAGGTGGAAGGAGTATATAGAGGGCCTATACAAGGGCAATGAACTTGAGGACAATATTATGGAAATGGAAGAGGATGTAGATGAAGATCAAATGGGAGATACGATACTGCGTGAAGAGTCTGACAGAGCACTGAAAGACCTGAATCTAAACAAGGCCCCCGGAGTAGACAACATGCCATTGGAACTACTGACGGCCTTGGGAGAGCCAGTCCTGACAAAACTACCATCTGGTGAGCAAGATGTATGAAACAGGCGAAATACCCTCAGACTTCAAGAAGAATATAATAATTCCAATCCCGAAGAAAGCAGGTGTTGACAGATGTGAAAATTACCGAACAATCAGTTTAATAAGCCACAGCTGCAAAATACTAACACGAATTCTTTACGGACGAATGGAAAAACTGGTAGAAGCCGACCTCGGGGAAGATCAGTTTGGATTCCGTAGAAATGTTTGAACACGTGAGGCAATACTGACCTTACGACTTATCTTAGAAGAAAGATTAAGGAAAGGCAAACCTACTTTTCTAGCATTTGTAGACTTAGAGAAAGCTTTTGACAATGTTGACTGGAATACTCTCTTTCAAATTCTAGAGGTGGCAGGGGTAAAATACAGGGAGCAAAAGGCTATTTACAATTTGTACAGAAACCAGATGGCAGTTAGAGTCGAGGGACATGAAAGGGAAGCAGTGGTTAAGAAGGGAGTAAGACAGGGTTGTAGCCTCTCCCCAATGTTATTCAATCTGTATATTGAGCAAGCAGTAAAGGAAACAAAAGAAAAATTCGGAGTAGGTATTAAAATCCATGGAGAAGAAATAAAAACGTTGAGGTTCGCCGATGACATTGTAATTCTGTCAGAGACAGCAAAGGACTTGGAAGAGCAGTTGAATGGAATGGATGGTGTCTTGAAGGGAGGATATAAGATGAACATCAACAAAAGCAAAACGAGGATAATTGAATGTAGTCTAATTAAGTCGGGTGATGTTGAGTGTATTAGATTAGGAAGTGAGACACTTAAAGTAGTAAAGGAGTTTTGGTATTTGGGGAGCAAAATAACTGATGATGGTCGAAGTAGAGAGGATATAAAATGTAGACTGGCAATGGCAAGGAAAGCGTTTCTGAAGAAGCGAAATTTGTTAACATCGAGTATAGATTCAAGTGTCAGGAAGTCATTTCTGAAAGTATTTGTATGGAGTGTAGCCATGTATGGAAGTAAAACATGGACAGTAAATAGTTTAGACAAGAAGAGAATAGAAGTTTTCGAAATGTGGTGCTACAGAAGAATGCTGAAGATTAGATGGGTACATCACATAACTAATGAGGAAGTATTGAATAGGATTGGGGCGAAGAGAAGTTTGTGGCACAACTTGACCAGAAGAAGGGATCGGTTGGTAGGACATGTTCTGAGGCATCAAGGGATCACCAATTTAGTATTGGAGGTCAGCGTGGAGGGTAAAAATTGTAGGGGGATACCAAGAGATACCTGGCTGACTGTCTTCTTATCTGCATGCTCCTTTAGGTGTTTCCCCTCAAAAATAACTCTTCCACTGCAGCTATGAAACAGATTTACTGGGAGTAGGAACTGACTTAACTAGGAAAACATGTTGTGTAAACCACTATATACATTCTGAATCTACAGTGTCTGAAAGTGCCCCTGATCTGACAATAAGTGCCAATGATATTAATGAAACTACTGGATATTCTGAAACATCCTATGCACTAGAGAGAAAGTTTAAAATGTATAAATCTCTGAAAGTACGTGAATCGCCATTTTAAAATGTTACAATGTTTTTAGAATTAAAGTGTTTTTCAGTTTGTTGTTTACACTAATCTGACAATAAGTGCCAATGATATTAATGAAACTACTGGATATTCTGAAACATCCTATGCACTAGAGAGAAAGTTTAAAATGTATAAATCTCTGAAAGTATGTGAATCGCCATTTTAAAATGTTACAATGTTTTTAGAATTAAAGTGTTTTTCAGTTTGTTGTTTACACTAATCTGTAAATTAAAATTACTGGCAGAAAGCACTGGCTGACTGTCTTCTTATCTGCATGCTCCTTTAGGTGTTTCCCCTCAATAATAACTCTTCCACTGCATCCTAACCTCTTTGGAGATCCCCTGAAGGCTACAGCATCAGAGGAATTTGTAGACCAGCGCATTGAGGAGGTTATTGATATCAAGGAAAACCTCAAAAAAATGACTGAAGAAACAAAAAATAGCCTAGAAGCTCAGAAAAAATTCAATGAATGGTTGTCTGCAACAAAGAATTCACTGATCCAGCAAGTAGAGGAGATAGAAAGCCACTTACAGAAATATGGCTATAAACCTTCACAAAAGAACTCCAGAGATTTACTACCTTATGGAGAAGGAGAAGAAGAATCCTGTGATGGAAGCAAGAAAATCACTGATGATAGTTGTATATCTCATGAGGATGAGGGAACGAAGGACTTTGAAGAACTGAATCTAAGCTATAAGGATTCGAACCTGCGACTGCTGCAGCAGCAGCAGCACGGCTCCGGACTGGAGGGCCTAGAACCGCATGCCCCATTAGAATACAGTGTTATTGTGAGTGTGGGCTCTGGATGACAACAGTGAAGGGTAAATCTTTGGACTATTTCACAAATAATTGTGGTAAAAGACTTGAGCACCATGTATTTTTTCAAGAGTTAGTTTCAGAATGTATATAGTGGTTTACACATGTTTTCCTAGTTAATAGTCAGTTCCTACGCCCAGTAAATCTGTTTCATAGCTGCAGTGGAAGAGTTATTTTTGAGGGGAAACACCTAAAGGAGCATGCAGATAAGAAGACAGTCAGCCAGGTATCTCTTGGTATCCCCCTACAATTTTTACCCTCCACGCTGCCCTCCAATACTAAATTGGTGATCCCTTGATGCCTCAGAACATGTCCTACCAACCGATCCCTTCTTCTGGTCAAGTTGTGCCACGAACTTCTCTTCTCCCCAGTCCGGAGCCGTGGTGCTGCTGCTGCTGCAGCAGCAGTCGCAGGTTCGAATCCTTATAGCTTAGATTCAGTTCTTCAAAGTCCTTCGTTCCCTCATCCTCATGAGATATACAACTATCATCAGTGATTTTCTTGCTTCCATCACAGGATTCTTCTTCTCCTTCTCCATAAGGTAGTAAATCTCTGGAGTTCTTTTGTGAAGGTTTATAGCCATATTTCTGTAAGTGGCTTTCTATCTCCTCTACTTGCTGGATCAGTGAATTCTTTGTTGCAGACAACCATTCATTGAATTTTTTCTGAGCTTCTAGGCTATTTTTTGTTTCTTCAATCATTTTTTTGAGGTTTTCCTTGATATCAATAACCTCCTCAATGCGCTGGTCTACAAATTCCTCTGATGCTGTAGCCTTCAGGGGATCTCCAAAGAGGTTAGGATGCAGTGGAAGAGTTATTATTGAGGGGAAACACCTAAAGGAGCATGCAGATAAGAAGACAGTCAGCCAGTGCTTTCTGCCAGTAATTTTAATTTACAGATTAGTGTAAACAACAAACTGAAAAACACTTTAATTCTAAAAACATTGTAACATTTTAAAATGGCGATTCACGTACTTTCAGAGATTTATACATTTTAAACTTTCTCTCTAGTGCATAGGATGTTTCAGAATATCCAGTAGTTTTATTAATATCATTGGCACTTATTGTCGGATCAGGGGCACTTTCAGACACTGTAGATTCAGAATGTATATAGTGGTTTACACAACATGTTTTCCTAGTTAAGTCAGTTCCTACGCCCAGTAAATCTGTTTCATAGCTGCAGTGGAAGAGTTATTTTTGAGGGGAAACACCTAAAGGAGCATGCAGATAAGAAGACAGTCAGCCAGGTATCTCTTGGTATCCACCTACAATTTTTACCCTCCACGCTGCCCTCCAATACTAAATTGGTGATCCCTTGATGCCTCAGAACATGTCCTACCAACCGATCCCTTCTTCTGGTCAAGTTGTGCCACAAACTTCTCTTCTCCCCAATTATTATTATTATTATTATTATTATTATTATTATTATTATTATTATTATTATTATTATTATTATTATTATATTTCATGTGAGGTGAGCAAATGCTGCAGCAGACTAGGGTTTGCCATTGTTGCGCCTGCTGTGAAGGGCAAAGATGTTGAGAGAATAACTCTGCTTACCACTGCGTAAGTGTTGGTTTTTTGTTTAGAAAAACAATAATTGGTATTTCTGTTTTTCTGGATTCCTTTGAAGACATTATTAAGAAAAGGAATTATACTTATTAGCTAGCTCCATAAGAAAATGGAACAACAATTTTACCACAACAGATTAACATCAGCAGAAATATCTTTACTACTATTATTTATTTAACCTGATCTGATTAGGGCTACGAGGTTCTCTCTTACATCAGACCACGATTTCAGACACAAATTAATTCTTTTACATCACAGTTTCCTTTAATATGACAAATAGTATTAAAATGATCTGAATGAAGTGGCAATGTCAGTAAATGATACTGACTATGAACTGATAAAGTTAATGCTGCCAGTACTTGGACTACTGCAGCTGTTGACACTAATAGTGATATTATTAATAATTATGACAATACCATTAATAATAGTGGCAGGTATAAAAAGAATTTATAGGTATACAAGGTAAATTTTTTCTGATCTACAGTAGCAATGAAAAAGTCACCACAATTAAATCTTTCTCAGAGTTAGCTGCCTTCTTCTAAGAAAGGACTGAACATGCTACTGAGAAAAAGTTGAAGCAGAACCACTACAGTAGATTGTTTAGAATGTATGTGCCGTTTGCATTACAACACTTGCGCATCACCCTGAAAAGGCAACCAGCAGCAAATCTGCTTAGTGGAGCACCAGCTGAAAAACAGGACTGGGTGTCATGGGGAAACAGCCCCAACCTACAGACAATGTTTTGTTCCTATGCCACATTATGTCTCCACATACAACATAAGTTAACAAAGTATCATACTTGATGAAAGGAGCTGCAGAAAACACGTCCAGTCTCTCCTGGAAAAAGATGTCACAACAATTGAAGAATCCATCCAAGAAATACAACAGTAAAGACCACGTGTCAAAAGCATTACCAATCAAAATAAAGAAAAAACAATTGGTTACTGTCAGTGACTGGTACTACTGAGAGGGCAGGTTCGAAACCCGTCATCTACTTCAAATTTTTTCTGGTAGAGACGTTTGGAGGGCATCAGAAAAGCTGCTAGAGAAATTGCCGCGCAGGTCCTCTAACTAGTGTTACGTTGAAAGGCTTGCAATGGGCAGTGTGCCTGCACACCGAAGCGAACGTAAGTGAACGTGCACTCCGGAAACTACTAGTCAGTGTTCACTAACATTCGCTTGTACTTGCGAACATACGTTTATAGTAGACGAGCGAAAGAGAACACTGCCGAACTAAGATTGACCTTGTGAACACAAGCGAACGCTGAGTTCTTGGCGCTAAAATCATATATATAGATTTCATCCAAAAGAACACTATCATAGTGAAATAACTGCGTTAACAACAGTGATATCCGGACAACAGGGGAGCAGATAATTTTTTATTCTTGGTGCGGGGGGCAAGGATTCGGCTCTGTGTAAGTACAAGACGTTAATTCAGATCAGCTGCGCAAAATATTAGCAGCTGAAATGGCATAAACTGTTTCAACGTTTAGAATTGTAGCACAGGTCGCATTTACTGAAAATTCTGGTACTATGGTGGTAGTTAGGAATGTTGGTCCCGATTTGAAGTGTGCAACATTTCAAGAAACATTTTTATTAATCATGTAAAATCTTAGCAGACAAATCAAAATCGAGAGACGCCCCCACCGCTGCTTCAATCGCAGATGATAATGCCGACTGTTAGTTTGCCATCAGATTCTGTTATATTCTATTTTCTTGTTCCTCACCTAGACTTCAGAAACAATAGAATTAGTATCATCATAACTCTGAAGTTGTAGCCAAAAACGATTGCCATTACACCACAGAGGTCCCGGGTTCGAAACCCCATCACTCCCTAAATTTTTTTTCTGTGGAAACGTACGCAGAGTCGCCCACTGAGCCTTTTGAGGGCATCTAGAAAGCTGCTTGGAAGTTTAAACACCGAGATTGCCGCGTAAGGTCACTAAAGTAGCGTTATGTCGAAAGGCTTGCAGCGGGTAATGTGCCCACACAGCTCCCAATAGAAGCGCATGGGCATTCCGCAGAGAAATCGCTCATTACCACACGCTTTGACTTCCGAGCAAGCGTTCACACAGTAAAAGACAACACACAGATTTCGCCCGATTGAGCGCCACCGTAGAGAAACAGTCGCGATAAAAACAGTGATACCAGGACGGGATTTTTGTGTGTGGCAGTTGTGCTGTTGGTTATGCCAAGCAGCCAAAGAAAAAAAAGTATGGGTGTCTGAATTTTTGCAGAAGCATCAAACACGCAGTGGATGGGCACCAGTCACTGAATTACAAACCCGGCCTTCATTAGACCTATTTCAAAATTTTACGCGTATGTCGATGGACAATTTTCGCTGCTGCTTACGACGACTGAGGGAGAAACTGCTAAGCAGAGCACCAACTGCAGACGAGCAGTCTCATAAGGGGACGACACGACGATCAGATTTTTGTAATTTTTTATGTTTATGGTATGTTTAGTTCAGAACTAAAATATACCTCTTCCAAAGTATCTAGTCGTTATAATCAATGTTACTCACAGAGGTCCAGGGAGCACTTAATTATCGTATGGCAGCAAAACTTGGTAGATATTCTAATGCGGAATCGCTTTACGGTGGAAAAAAGTTAACTGCAACTTTGGTCACCAGGTGCAAATATGGCGCTGTGAATGCAAGGAAGACGTATAGAAATGTTTCCGTATGTAATGCATTAAGAATGGCACATGGGCAGAAAAGGTCAAACCAGTGAGTAAAGCATAATGTTGGTTTTATTATTAACTGTCAGTTACACAATTTGCTCAATATCAGTGCCAGAAACGTTGACGAGATACTGTACAGATTTGCACCTGGTGGCCAAAATTGGAACTAATTTAATTCCACCGTATACTGGTTCTTGTTGCAACCCTTGTTCACTTAAGTACGAGCAGCCCTTAGCGGCTCGCCATCTTATTTGCAATTATTCATGACGTCGCCCTTCCAGTTTAGATTTTTTAAAATCTGACTTGTAAGTACTGCATTTCTTTCCAGTCAGTACAAACTTTAATTTTGTTAATGTATTATATACCTAATATGTTTTAGAACAGTTATTTTAATTCTGAAGACGACGCTCATAGTAGCGTCGAAACCTGGTCAATTTTAACTTAATATTTGTGACCGAGGACTTATTTCTTCTAACATATACTGGTTCCGTTTTAACGCATTAGTATATCTAACCAAGTTTCGCTGCCTTGCAACAACTACAGCGCACATTGGACCTGCATGAGTAACTACACTTTAATTACACCCGCCCGTTAGTTCGATGTAACTGAGAAAAATATTCGAGGAATTCGACTTCAAAGTTTTTCGACCATTTTTAATATGCTATGCTTAACTTTCGATAATCGGTGTGGCTATGTGGTAAACTGCTCGCCTGGAGAGAGTGTGTGTGTGTGTGTGTGTGTGTGTGTGTGTGTGTGTGTGTGTGTGTGTGTGTGTGTGTGGGGAGGGGGGGGGGGGCGGCATGAGTTCGAAGGAAAGAAGGAGAGTAAAATGGAAACGAACAAGAAATCATTTATTCTTTGATTAGCTTTTTCATTAAAAATGTGCAAAAAGGCTACAGTTTTTCCAATTTGCTAAATTCCTCACATATTAGCTCTTTTTCTGTTTGGCAATGGCAAGGAAAGCGTTTCTGAAGAAGAGAAATTTGTTAACATCGAGTATAGATTTAAGTGTCAGGAAGTCGTTTCTGAAAGTATTTGTATGGAGTGTAGCCATGTATGGAAGTGGATAGGAAGAGAATAGAAGCTTTCGAAATGTGGTGCTACAGAAGAATGCTGAAGATTAGATGGGTAGATCACATAACTAATGAGGAGGTATTGAATAGAATTTGGGAGAAGAGGAGTTTGTGGCACAACTTGATGAGAAGAAGGGACCGGTTAGTACGACATGTTCTGAGTCATCAAGGGATCACAAATTTTAGCATTGGAGGGCAGCGTTGAGGGTAAAAATCGTAGAGGGAGACCAAGAGATGAATACACTAAGCAGATTCAGAAGGATGTAGGTTGCAATAGGTACTGGGAGATGAAGAAGCTTGCACAGGATAGAGTAGCATGGAGAGCTGCATCAAACCAGTCTCAGGACTGAAGACAACAACAACAACAACAACAACAACAACAACATTGTCTCGTTTCATTCCCCCCTGTTTAAACTAATGTTCCGCCTCGGTGTGATTCCTTAACTTGGTTGAACAGAAAAAAACGGAAACCGATGTGTTCAACCTCAGTTAGCCCTTTAAAAAATCCTGGCGGAATAAAATTTGTAAACATGTGCAAGTTCTGTGAACATTTAGGTGAACTCTAAAATACAAAAAGATAAATAAAAATTAATTTGTAATTTTTTAAATTATACAGTCTTGATTAACATTCATTTATAAAAGATCGGTAATTAAGAATTTTTGCGAGCAATTTGTAATTAGAAAAGTGAAGATGTGCATTTTTTATAAAAATTACAATTAGATGTGTTGAATAGCATATATTTTAGATGAATTTTGTATTTAAATAATGTAGGTGTTCGAATTGCACGGAGAAAAAGAAAAATGGAAAAAAAGTGGCCGAAACAAAATGCGATTTATGATCACCAGTATCGTAAGTTTTATGTATTCTACGCTAGGTGTAAATGCTCGTAGGACATGCACCTTTGTCTAAAAATTTGATGCCACCTGGAATTTTTTTGGTATTGTATATAAACTTATTTAAAATTTTGACAAATACAGATACGTACATGGATATTTATATTTTCACGTTGTTCTTTGTTTGTTTTCTTGTATTGTCTTTGTTAATCGTCCACTATTATTCGTTATTTGTCTTGCAGTTCGTTTTTACGTAATTTATTTATGCACGTTTAATGGTTTTATTGTTTTGGTGTGTTGTAGTAGAATGCAGTGGTTTTTTTTTTCGCATCTATGTTAGAGCGTCACAGAACTTCCACATAAAGTGGTATGGCCGCTGTATGTGGCGAAGAAAAATCACACATGTGAAATGTAATTTGAAGGATATTACTACCCTGAACTTCAGTGGACTAGTCAGTTTTACATACATATTCATGACGTTAGCGTCCGCAGACGGAAATTTGAATCATCAATTTTACTGGACGACCAGGAATTTAAAGGACTGTATAATGATTCCGATCAAGTCGGATTGCAATGAATGACAACGTGTGTAGAGAAACACTTATTATTGACAACAAAAATGGCTCTGAGCACTATGGGACTTAACATCTATGGTCATCAGTCCCCTAGAACTTAGAACGACTTAAACCTAACTAACCTAAGGACATCACCCAACACCCAGTCATCACGAGGCAGAGAAAATCCCTGACCCCGCCGGGAATCGAACCCGTGCGTGGGAAGCGAGAACGCTACCGTACGACCACGAGCTGCGGACTATTATTGACAACAATCACACACAAAGAAAATATACATATTAGCCTTTAGCATACGAGGCGCGCATGCCCCGACGTCCGACAGCCGTGCGACTGAGATCCATTCAGCACTGCACATCTCTCCCTCGCCGTTAGGTGCTCTTGGAGAGGTGGCCCAATGTACAAATACGAGGGCTATCCACAAAGTACATTACGTTTTGGAATTAAAAATTTTTTATTATATACAGATGAAAGCCACAAATACTACTTTTCTACATAGTTGTCATTTAAATTAAGGCACTTATAATAGCGATGGATGAGCTTGGAAATTCCTTCGTCGTAAAATTAGGCCGCCTGCGCCTTCAACCACGTGGTTACCTCTTCTTGAAGCTGTGCGTCATCAAAACGCTGCATAGTGAACGACTTCTTCATCGCTGGGAATAAGTGGAAGTCGCTCGGTGCCAGGTCGGGACTGTACGGCGGATGACGAAACAACTCCCACTTAAAAGATTTGAGAACTTCACGAGTGGCATTTGCCGTGTGGGCCCGGGCGTTGTCGTGAATCAGCAAGATCTTTGAGCCCAACTTTCACCTGCGCTTGTTTTGTATTGCTCTTCTGAGGTTTTGCAGAGTTTGGCAATACCTTTGAGAGTTTATTGTAGTGCCTCTTTCCAGGAAATCCACAAAAATCACACCTTTTCTGTCCCAAAAGACAGTCGCCATCACCTTCCTTGCCGACATTGTCTGCATGCATTTCTTGGGTTTTTGGGGGGAATTTGCGTGCCCCCACTGCATTGACTGCAATTTTGTCTCGCAGTTCACATGCTTAACCCATGTTTCGTCACCAGTAACGATGCGATCGAGTAATGAGTCGCCATCTTTCTCGTAAGCGTCCAAAAACGTTAACACTGCAGCCATTCGCAGATTGTTGTGAATCTCTGTCAAGATTTTTGGTATCCATCTTGCACAAAACTTGTGGTAACCGAGCGTTTCGGCAACGATTTCGTGCAACAAACTTCCTGAAATTTGTGGAAAACTCATAGAGAGTTCCGTTATTGTGAAATTACGGTTTTCACGGACTGCGGCATCGACTTTTTCCACAAGTTCGGCAGTCACTATCCTGGGTCTTCCACTTCGCTCTTCGTCGTGAACGTTAATTCGGCCATTTTTAAATTTTATGACCCATTGACGCACTCCACCTTCAGTGATTATGTTGTCTCCATACACTTTCAAAGCTGCCGATAGATTTCTATCGGTGTACAGTTTTTTGCAGTCAGGAACCTTATTACAGCACGCACTTCACACTTCGCGGCATTTTCAATTGACGCTGACATTTCAAACTGCCACAGTAACTCAATGAAGTACAGCACGAACCTCTCACTAGCACGGCAGGATGCCGACTGAGTGGCGGAATGCCACGACACCGAGATGGCCGCGCTAGCCCCGGCCCTAACGGACACAAACGAAAACGTAATGTACTTTGTGGATAGCTCTCGTACCTCCAGAGAGGGCAGCACTGTCCACAGACTCACTCACATTTAACCACCGAACATACCTGCCGGCAAAGGAATATTAATTTCCTTCCAACATAATACAAGTAACACAAGTCCTGCTAAATCATAGAAAGTATCACAACTAAATGCACACAACATTGCGTCCTTCAGTCAGGTATTCTATCCATAGTGTTTGTAACTGTAATCTCGAAATCACAATCACAGAAACAAATATACATTTAAACATAAAACATGACGAAAGACCTCCACAACAACTCCCGTATATTTTATCCCACGGCTGGCGTCCCCCAGGGTTCTGTCCTCTCCTCTCCCCTTTCCTTTATCTCTTGTATAGAGCTGATATGCCCAAGCCACCCCCACCAGTCCACCTTCACCAGTCTGCTGACACACTATCCTACCCTTCAATGGCCTCAATGTACCCTCCAAACCCACCTTAACCAGTTCACCACTTGGTGTAACCAGTGGTTCCTCCGTCTCAACCCCTCCAAAACCCAGGCAATCATCATAGGCCGCACCAGTTGCTCCTTTCACCTCCATGATTTCTACCTCACCCTTTATGGTCGTCCCATCCAGCTCACCCCCACCCTGAAATACCTTGGCCTCACCCTTGACCGACACCTCATCTGGACCCCTCATCTCCAGACCGTCCAGCAGAAAGCCCATTCCCCCCTCCGCCTTCTGAAACTCCTGTCTGGACGGACATGGCGATTGCATCCTTCTACCATCCTCCACACCTACAAATCACTCATCCGTCCTATCCTCTGTTATGCCAGCGTTGCCTGGATCTCCGCCCCCACCCGCTTTTACGAGGCCCTCCAAATCCTCGAACGCCATGCGCTCCGCCTTGCCTTCCGTATCCGCCTTCCTTCCCCCACACGGCTCCTGTATGAACTGATCCCCTTCCCCCACCTCCTCCTGTTCCTCCAACATCTCCGCATCCTTTACATTGTCCACAGGCTCGATCCCCCCCACCCTCTGGTTTCCTCCTTCCTCTCCACCCCCCCGCCCGTTGCCGCACCTCTATTGCTGTATCCCTTCCTCTCTCCACCTCCACACCCTCCGTCTCCTTCATCAGGGCAATTTCAAACGCCTCCCCCTCCCGGATGACGAACTTCGCCGTGACATCTACCCTTCCTTCCAACTATAACCTGGCCTTGTTCCTCCCCCCCCCCTCCCCTGGGACCCCTTTTTCCTCTTTCCTCCTCCTCCCAGAGCGGATTTTCCTCCTTCCCTCCCCCTCCCCTGAGACCCTGCACCCCATATTTGCCTCTTTCCTTCCCACATCCCTCCCTACCTGGCCCTCTTCAGCACGCCCCCCCCCCCCCCCCCCCCCCCGCTCATCTCACCCATCTCTTCCCCTCTGTCCCTTCTTCCAGTCTCCCTCATCTCCTTGCACCTGGCAGATCCTCTGTTTTGATCATAATCAGTGTGCCACATCAGTGTTGTGTTTAGTGCTGTTTCTCCTGTGCATCAAGAGGTGTGATTTTAATCGTGTACTGCCTTGAGGTTCGCTGTCAGTGTTTGTTATGTGCTACGCCATCTGTCGATACCGTTTATGCTCCAGTCATACTGTGCCTTGTGTTCTTTTAATTGTCGCAGTGTGTGGCCTTTTGTGTGAGCTACTTTTAAACAGTTTTAACAGTTTTTTTATCTCCATTTTACGATCACCCCGTTTTTTGTCTATTGCCTTCCATGATGTTCCCCCTTTTTTGTATCTATGTTCACCATATTCTGTCCTTTGTTATTTTTAAATGTCTTCTATTGTTTGTTCTATGTCTTTTGGCTGAAGAGCAGCGCATATGCTGCTGCCAGCCCGCCCCGATGGGGAATTGAAATACAATAAAGAAAAAAGAAAATGACGAAAGACACCCTTGCCCTTTGCGCGGGGGTTGAACCCCTCTGCCATCCTCCACACCTACGAATCCTTAATCCCTCCCATCCTCTGTTATGCCAGTCCCACCTGGATATCCACCCACACCCCCTCCCCCACCCACAAAAAAAAAAAAAAATGGTTCAAATGGCTCTGAGCACTATGGGACTTAACATCTGTGGTCATCAGTCCCCTAGAACTTAGAACTACTTAAACCTAACTAACCTAAGGACAACACGCACATCCATGCCCTAGGCAGGATTCGAACCTGCGACCGTAGCAGATGCGCGGTTCCGGACTGAGCGCCTAGAACCGCTAGACCACCGCGGCCAGCCACCCCACAAATTCTGTAATTCCTTCCAGATCCTCGAGCGCCATGCACTTCACCTCGCCTTCCGTATACACCTCCCGTCCCCTACGCAGATTCTGTACATCCTTATTCCTTACCCCCATCGACTCCTTTTCCTCGAACCTTAAAGTTTTGATGAACACCAATTTCAAGAATTACTGAGTATGTCATGATATAAAGGTAGAAAAAAAGAAAGGTTATTTTTAATTAGCTATCAAACATCTCAGTAACAACTGCAAATCAGTACGACGAAAGTTAAATCCAAAGTAATATGTCTGACAGAGAAAACATTTATTGTGAAAGAGAGTTGTGAACACGGCGAAAAGGTAATTAAATGCGTCTACAATGCTCGATCATGGAAATGTTAGTCGCTTGCTAGCTTGCTTGCTATCAAGTAGTGAGAGAGCACCGTTTGTTATAGTACTACAAATGGAACGCTACGAGATTGTTTCTATTAAAAAAAGAAGTACTATTGCGTGATAGAGATGCACGGACTTTGTTCTCAGTTATTCTGACTTGAGAACTTGAACTGAAGTGATATTCTGATAGTGTACGAGGAATTAATGAACTTTAATTATTGGAGATATTATTGTTGGACTCAACCTTCATCAAAGTGAGCAGTTACAACGTAGAATGGACATAGTATCGATGACTGCAATACCTGATTAGCCTTGAGTAGTAAACGTTAATATGACCACACGAAGATAATACAAATGCGCCAATTGTAAAAGTTGTAATTGTCACGATCACCAAACTGAAAAGAATCGTAATTGATCTGATCCATCGGTGTGCATGTGGTGTGATGTGATTATAAACTAACTGCTAAGAAGGAACAATAATAATTGTTCGTCAGTAATGGAAATCTCACGTGTTGGCTCTATCATTAATGGAACTGTGTGATAGTTGATGACCAGAAATAATTAACTGTGAACATTTTAATTGAAAGAGTAACTTGATGAACATTGAGCATTGAAAGGAGTGCTTTGCCGAAATAATATTACGACGCACGAATGCAAGATAACAGTATAGATTATCTCTGGATTTGCGTCATCCCGTAGCGAACAATTCTACCTAGCAACGTAACAACAACTACTGATACTGAGCCGCAAATGAAGTTTTCCTCGCTTCAGTGGTGTGAAACGATGCCGGTGATGAATGATTCACTCAATACTGCAATAACTAACTAACCGGGCATAGCAAATCATCATAAAACCATAACAGACAATTAAAATCAGCAGTTCGCATCGCTGAGAAGACTGTGTGGACTCGCAAACGGACTTTCATACATTACGCGAGGAACAATTTTCTTTATAGATTTTCAGGTGCTGTTCCACGTTATCCGATGGGGACAACCATCACTGCGCGTCATGTCTCCATTCCACCAACCGAGCTGTAGCAGTAGCGGCTCAACATCAACAGCGACAAGAAAAGGGGAGAGGGGACGGCACAACTCCCCCTCACGGATGATGCCCTCTCTCCCTCCATTTATCCCTCCTATCCTGATCCTCCCCTCCCCCTTCCTTTTTGTGTCCTTTTCTTGGGCTCCCTACACCCTGTTTTTTCCCCGCCTACCCTCTCTCTGCCTCCTTTCTCTCCTCCAAGTCCTTTTTGCTCTCCACTCCACTGCCTTTCCCACTTCTTCTCGCTTCTTCTCAGCACCCCCCCCCCCCCCTTTTCTATGTCCGCTCACTCCATTGGCTATTCCCTCTTTTCCTTTCCTTTCCTCTCCTTCCCCCCTTTTGCCCCCTCATCGGTCTGGGTCCTTCCCCCCCACCCCATTAGCCACCGTGTCGCCTGTATAGTGCTGTTTTAAGTGAGTGTTCAGTGTTGCGCGTCCCCTGTCAGTGTTGCGAACACCCACCATACTGTCGCTAGTTTTTTTCAGTACGATCCAGAGACAAAACGCCAAAGTCCGCAGTGGTGCTCAAAGGGATCACCCAGACCAAAAACAGCTCACGTCACAGTCAAAAGTGAAATGCGTGCTTGTGTGCTTCTTTGATTCCAGGGGAATTTTTCATAAAGAGTGGGTGCCTCCTGGACAAACAGTTAACCAATATTACTACAGAGAAATTTTAGGAAGACTACCCAAACCTGGGAATTGGTGGGAAATATGAATGTGGGAGGGAATTTTTTTCTCCACTCACACGACCAGAATTGGTGGCATACGTTCAGTCTTTTCTGAGCTGTTGTCGTGGAACCATCGTGATGTGTTCAATCATTGAGATGAACGTGAAGGAAAGAGTAGCTTTCAATAGCTGCATTACATGTACACAAACAGAGGAGGACTTTACCCCACAGTTCACTACATGAAGTATGGAAGAGACTGACAATGGAAGAGTGTAGGAGAAAGAAGCAGAAGAATTCAGTTCAGCAGATTGCGACAATGCAGAGGGACGGAGCCAAGATGCACGTCTTAACCAATACACACTCATGCGCACGAGCAAACTATCAAGATATTCCACATGAAGTACCCACTCTCCCCAAACGGAAGAGGCGGGCAGTTGACATCAATTTGCTTCAGTGGAAAAATATTCGTATACGCAATATATACCACTGAAGAGCAACTGCTCATTCCCATCCAGTTCCCCTCCAACAATCCATCCACACGGCTGTGTGGAATGTGTTCTATCGAACAGCTATTGATGTCTGACCGGGAGATTAACAGCCATGTTTTGTAAGCATACAGCCAAGCACTGCACGCATAGCCTCCCATGCTTCGCTTAGAAGACGCATTAAAGATGCATTACACAACACATGGAAACATCTGTCTCTGCTGGAACTGTCTGTCATTTCTAAAACCTACACCTAAGCTGTCACCCCACATGAGACAACTGCCTCTGATCCAGCAGGCCAAAGAACTGAGCTAGTTTGGGAGTTCACCGCTGGAGGGTGCCGCGATAGGTCATGTGATCGTGCAGTTCAGCCAATAGTAGCACCGTATCGTGACATAGGTATGGTGCATATAAGGAGAGCACAGCAGCTGCTGAAAATCTATCAGTGACAGTCAGTGAGGCAGGATGATGAAGCAACAGTCAGCCCAACACATGAGGAGGAAGCAGCACGAAAGTATAAACTTTGCTTTATTATTATTATTATTATTATTATTATTATTATTATTATTATTATTATTATTTCTGTAGCAGCAACATATGATGCTGATGGTTGCTGTTCTCTCTCCAGCTTGTTGGGATCAGCACACAAGTCGGCAAGATCCAACGTGCCGGGACCGGCGAGTTCCAGCCCATCGGGAACCACTCCCATTGGGGTGGCAAGCTCCAGCCTGCCATCCCCGAAAGGTTCCAACCTGCAGGGATCTGCACCCGGGGCATCGGTGGTTGCGGTCTCAGCCGTGGAGGAATCTCTGACACAGCTTCACAGCACGCTGGATCAGGATAATGAGACACTATTGTCTGTGCCGCTCGATATTGTCGAGGGTGCAACACCGTACTGGACTCCACTGTACGCACCGTCCACTGAGCCGAGCACAAGAGACATTCCAGCATCAGTGCAAGAACAGATGGCTAACCGCACTGGTGTGGATCTTGTGGATGAGAAGGTACCCACCCCCAGTGCATCGCCACCTTTACTTTCCGCCTCATGCTATCTATACCTTAACAATTAGCAGTTCAAGACGTCTTCATCTAGGAATTGAAGTTTCACGAGACGGTGATGTGTCAGCGGTGTTAGTGCTCGAAAATGTGCCAAAAAATACTAAAGTGCGTCTTTCAGACCGCGAGTAGGATGAAGTCTGTCACGCAAAATCTTACGTCGAGAGGTATAAGACTATGGAATATGTTCCATCCCAATTCTACCAGGACACCTACCGAGGAGGCCTAACTGTAAGTATATTATCAAAGTATGATGATGCTCCACTACGAGTTAAAAATGCCGATGGGCAGAGTATTTCAATGCAACACTCAACAGATGATAACTTGTTCAATCTGCACTCAGCGATAACTACTACAATGGAAAGACTAAATAGATGGCTCCCTTATGTTCAAGCTGTATACATTGATATCGTGAACTGGCTTCGCACATCCAGCATTCACATAGAAGATATAGATCACTGTATAAGTGCAGTGCCAAAGTCTCGTGCTATCGTCGAATAAGTGTGGAAAATGTTGGAATTAAATTTACTGATGGAATACCAGACTATTGCAATGCACCGATAACACTGCAGGATATACATGCAGAGTTTGAGGGATATAAGATGCAGCTATTTTCCAAATACTGCACTGCTGCTCTACCGATTAAAAAATGGAGCAAGCGATCTTTTAGGGTGATAATGCTATGTATAATTGTCAATCGTGAATAAACACATACTGTAGAACGGGGTGTAGTGGGACATGTAGGGTGAAATGGGAAGTTATATTATCATTGGTATTTTGTTGGTGCTGACATCAAGTGGCTCTCTCTGAAAGTAATCTCTACTTACTTTCATTCATCAAAGTTTAACAAAGCAGATACATAGTGTTTGAAGCATATTTTGCTGGTAAGTGCTTCTCAGATAGATTTTGGTTTTTTGCCGTGCCAAAAAGGTTAAATTATAAAATATCCTTACAAACCTCTTCCAGCACTCAAAAGAATATTAATGTAATGCTGAGCTTAACCTATAGTCACAGAACTAGTATTGAGGTTATGTTGTATACAAATTGTCGTGATGTTATTGTCATTAATGTACTCTTGAGACTAATTAGTTTAAATAATTGCCATTGTCAGGGGTGAAGTGGGACATGGTTTGAAACTATAAAAAAGCTGCAGGGAGTGGTGGACTCTTTAAATATGATGAAAATGAGATGCAAAGTGCTATTTCAGAGTACGGGAGAAGTAGCAGAAGCTTAAGGATCATAGCTGAGGAATACAGTGTTCCAAAAACTACGTTGGACAAAATGCTACGAGCGATTCAATGGTTAGAAGATGGGTCAGACTGTTCAATGAAAGACGTGATCAAGTGCACGATGACGAACGAAATGGACACCTGTCTGTGGTTACTGACGAACTGGTCCACACAACTGAAGACATGCTACAATGAAGAAGGTGATGGTTTTCTTTCTTGGATAGTCACGGAGGACGAAACTTGGGTATCGTTCGACATCCCTGAAACAAAACGGCAATCAATGGAATGGAGGCACACTTCACCCCCCCCAACGAAGGTTAAGCCTAAGCAATTTTTGATACCTCGAAAAGTCATGTGCACCGTTTTTGGGACAGAAAACACATTTTGCCGATTGATTTCTTACCACAAGCCCAATAACTCAATGCACATGGTTACTGCCAGACCATTAAGAAATTACACCATGCAATGCAAAACAAGTGCCAAGGATTACTGTCAAATGGTGGTGGTGTTTTCCACGATAACGCCCGATCTCACACAGCAAATGTGAGGAAACAGCTATCACGGGAATTTCACTGGGACGCGTTTGATCATCCTCCATCCAGCCCGGACCTCGCTCCTAGTGACTTCCATCTCTTCTCACACCTAAAAATCTGTCCTTAGTGGTCAACGCTTCAACGATGATGATGAGCTGAAAGAACGTGTTTTCACATGGTTGAATACATAGGCAGCAACCTTCTATGAAAGAGTTATACAAAAACTTGTGCCATACTGACAAGTGCCTACAAAATTTCAAAAGCTATGTAGAAAAGTAGTCTAACAGTTGTAGTTTATTGTACAATACATACTTATCCTGTATTGGTACACGTTTGTTTTACATAACCAAACAGAATTTACTTTATGGACATGCCTCTTATTTCAAAAGAGGCGAAGAAAAATTTAACATAGTGGCTACATTCCAGCCAGTTATAATCTCTCCTCCAAGTTGGCAAGTCATCAAAATGATGCTATCAGTGTTGATGCATGTGTAAAAGGAATGAACAAAAGTGAGAATCCATGTGTGTTGTTCTATAAACCACAAGAATCAACAAGTGAACATCGAGACTTGACGAGTGAAGATTTCGTAATAGTGATAACAAACAGTGCACAACACTGAATGTTATCAAAATATGGGCAGGACTTTATCTGTATTGATGGAACCTATTGCCTTCACAGGTACGATTTTGAAGAGACCACTCTGTTAGTACTGTATGATCTAAGGGAAGAGTTTCCAAGCGCCTTTCTAATTTCAAACCAGATGAACGATAATGTTTGAAGTACATTTTTAAGGAACCTAAACTTACAGGCTGGACTAATTTGACCTAATGTATTCATGTCTGATTAGGCAGAGTCATACAATATTGCATGGAACATGGACTAGGACAGTGGGAGCTCCTAAGGTATTGTACCTGGGATGTGGATAGAGTGCGGAAAGCGAATATCAAAACTGCAGATCTGGATAAAAGAAATGAGGCATACCAGCTCATTAAATCAGTGTTAACAGTGATAAATATGTTTCAGGAATCACTGCAGAAGCTCTGTAGTGACCCTTACACATCAGAATTTGCTTCATACTTCAAGACACACAATGAGGGAAATGTGGAGTGTTGGGCCTACTGTCATAGAGTGTATGCCGATCTCAACACCAAAATGCATATGGAGATTATGCATAGGACATTGAAGGACACACATGGTAACGCAGGGCAGATAAAAGGATTGGACGAAGGGATACCTCGATTGATGCCACTAGTCACAGGCAAGATGTTTCACTGACTTATAGCGATTGTAAAAGGTAAGGGTAAAAGCAAAGTTCAGGACATTCATCATAAGCACAAAACTGGTTTGTTCAGGCAGCAGATGCGGCATTTATCACGAAATGCCTACCAGTCCCAAAAAGATGATGCAAAGAAAAGAGATGGTTGCACTGCAATTACACCTGACGTGTTATCAATACGAGTCTGGGGATTCACAGCACGAGTCAATAAATGCATCGAAGTTGGAGGTAATCACTTTGAACATTTGATTTCATAAAATGGTGAGATGCCAGCGATTTACGGACAACAAGCAGGCCGAAAACGAGGTGCAAGGGGACTCACTGGAAACAAGCAGCGTGTTACGTAATCAAGGTCACTCGCTCTGTATATAAGCGGGCACTGCACGCCAGCAGCACAATCCCGCTGTGAGCTCTATCTGCTACAGCATCAAAGCACTATGCCTAGTCGACGTGTGTATCGTCAACGCCGCCACCGCACGCCTGTCTACAAACATATTATTAGCCTCGAGAATAAACTTGGAGGAAATGGAACAACTCAAGCAGTAATTTTAAATGGACCTATATTCTTCCGAGGCTGCAGAGTTAATTTCACTCTGGACGTTGCTACTGGAAATTCTGATAGTGTTTGGTTTACCCTAGCCATTGTTCGTTGTGAAAATGCCTCCCTTCCTGGACTGAAATCATCCGCCGACTGAGATGTCATCGCTTACAAGACCTGGCATTGTGGAATAGATCTGAAGACCCGAAGTAGCTCTAGGATGTTGATAGTAATATGCCATTTACATTGTATACCCGCTCCTGTAGAAAAGTTAGTAATGATGAAAAGATACATGTATCATTTACTTGCAAGTATTTGCAAATAATCAACAATAAAACAAAAGCAATTTTTCCTTTTCAGGACCACCAAATCTTAAACAAGAATACGCTCATCTTTAGTTAGCGAGTGGGTTAGTCTTTTCTCAGTTAGTCTTTTACTTTGTTTACTCTGCGAGTTAATGAGTTCACTCATTAGTAAGTATGATGTTTAGTTAGTTAGTTTGCTGGTCAGATGATTTGTTTGATACTGTAATTACAAGTTGTGCGACCTCATGACCACGAAATAAACAAAACTTATCCGAATCAGCAGAAAAAAAAAATTAATATTTGGGTCAACATTTGTAACATTAACTCCACTCCCTCAAACCTCACCCTATGGGGAGAGAGGCGAGTTTAGTTCTAGCGAATAAAAATTTACGAAGTAAATAACTATTTTTTGTTTATCTGTAACCAGTTTCCACGCAAAAATGAGAAGATGGATTTTCTTGAATTACAGCGCCAAATACCAAGAATCAAAACAAATGTTTAAGACATTTAATTTTTTATGTAGATTTATGCAATTAAAAAAAAAAGGGGGGGGGGGGTACTGGGCTGGCGGGCTAATTTTAGCAGCAGCAGCAGCAGCAGGTGTCCCCCTCGAAAATATTTAACTTTGGATTCTACATAATTTTTCGTGTGAAGCTTATTTTTTGAGTTATTCTGGTCTGTCAACATTTACAACCTGTAATTCAACAAGTCACAAAGATAAGTAAACCTTCATAACTCACTTGTGTGACTGTTACAAACTGTTGGAGTGTTGTAGAAACTTTGTTGTCCTATCCTGTTACGTGACCATACGCCATAGCTGTGTAATAGTGGCAGAAAAAAATTGTCTTAGCAGTGTACTGCACCCGAAGCCATTTCACAAACTCACGAACTCTGCCTTCCGTAACGACAGTGTCAACTCAGCCTCCACAACAATAGCATTGAGGTCTTTACAAAACCGGCAACAAGTGTTTACAAAAAAATTATTTTTTGTTTCCACTGCAGGGAGGCCTTTCAATGCACCACAGTAACAAATCTAATTTTCAAAACATGAAAATTTATCACTACTGACTACACTTCTCCTACAGATTGTTGGAAATGTGAAAGAAATTTTGCTGCATAATATCGATCTAATGTAGAACATTAATAACAACAAATTGTTGCTCGTTGTTTCCAGAACAATGCAGTACTTCGCACACAGCAATACTTCAACTAGGTATGCAACCATGGTGCCATTACCCCTTGTATTTGCAGTCCAAGTGGAAATCACAGGAGATTTCTGTACATTTGGTGATGATCAGACACATGAGAAATTTCTATTCTGATGCTGAGCATTGAGCTCTCAGTTGCCCACCATGAGACAAATTTACTATGAATACACTGACTTGGGTAAAATCACAACCACCAGGGTCAAGTCTTAATGTTAACAGCATTTTGGAGTAAAGGGCAGAAGTAGAGGAAGAATAATAGGTTCCACTGTTCAGCACCGATAAAGTCAAAAAATAATTGGCACTTTGTGTCATCGAAATTGCTGTCGATGAAATCATCATAATACAGCCACATCTGCCATCAATGAAATCGTAAGTATAACTACATCTAATGGAAGTGATTCATTCTCTTTCTGTTGTATAAGTGTATATAACTGTTGCAGTTAGGATCTTTATTGAATATGTCAATACAGAAGGTGATTTCAGCTTCGACTGTGAAAAAAATTTAAGTCATCTTTACCTCCATGCGTGCTTTTGGCTTTTGCGAAAGTGTGAAGTACTGGAGGTAGGCAAGGCTGCCCCCTCACCCCCTCCTTCCTCTTGGCTTCTTACCCTGCGACAATCTGTGGGGATGGGTGCACTTTCTCCACTCCCTGCAACACCCTCTGCAATCAGCCTGCATACAATTAACACACAGTATCTCTCTCAGAATAACTTAAATGGAAATTAATAACTAACTGAAATTTTCTTGAGGTAATTAGCCTAGATCACTTGCTTGCAATTATTTGTTCACAGGCTCAAATACCAGCTGTACAAGGACATAACTGGAGTGCGCTGGAATTATAAAGGTAATGCACCTCAGGGCTGTATCCTTTAATGGAATAACATTTCTTCTGATTTTGATTTACAGTGATGTTCAGATGAGTTAAGAAAGCATTCACTATAGCGTGTAGCACCATCTTTTACTATTATCATGTATTATCATGATTATTATTCATCATGCCATGGAGTCTGTGAAACACATGTTTTGGAAGAGACAACCATTCAATTGCAACCACAATTTGGGAAGAACAGTCGTGCACATACTACATTTGCTCAATATGATGAAACTCATTTGACTTTTGGGGCTATGTAGAAACTTTGTGAAGAGGTGATTAAATATCTTTCATGTAATTCAAGAGTGATTAAAGTAATGTCCCGTTTAGATATACACATTTTAAGTAGGTGGACAGACAAATGCACATGATCTACCAACAGGTTGTGATACTGTTGTGTTATGAAGATTGTTGACATACAGATTAAAGTGTGTTCTTTTCTCATTCACAAGTATTTGCCATACAATAATGTTGCTGTTAATATTAAATATATCTCACTTTTTGAGTGACTTACACTTTGTCATTTGTGTGTACTAACCAGTTCCGTAACTTCATAGTCGAGGAAGCAGTCTTTTATAGTGTGATCATGTATTAGATATGTTGTGCACACGTGTTTTTCTGTGCGCCCTATGATGCAGGGCTAGTAGAGTACTCGGCTCTGTATTCCTCAGTGAGGTAATAGCTTTGATGGGAATATCATTTCACATATTGTTGTTGCTTTTGAGCATTGAATTGTTTGCTCTTATAATCTAAACAATTCTATTGTGTTTAGACTGTGATTATAAGGTGTGACTGTATGACACTGTGTCCTTGCTTTCAGCCAAGTCCAGAACATACGACTTCTCAGGTGGCTTATTCTCACAAACTACAGTGTACAGCACATCTTTTCTCACACCTTCTCAAAGTTTGTCAAATTCATCTGGCCGTGATAGTGGTCCTCCGTCAATTTTGCACAGCATGGAAGTTACGCTTCCCTGACGAACTCATTCTTGGTTCTGACAATTGCAAACTACAAGTCCTCTCGAAACATTGCTGATTATGACATCTGGACATGGAGAAGAAATAAAAACTTTGAGGTTCGCCGATGACATTGTAATTCTGTCAGACAGAGCAAGGACTTGGAAGAGCAGTTGAACGGAATTGATGGTGTCTTGAAGGGAGGATATATGATCAACATCAACAAAAGCAAAACAAGGATAATGGAATGTAGTCGAATTAAGTCGGGTGATGCTGAGGGAATTAGATTACGAAATGAGACATTTAAAGTAGTAAAGGAGTTTTGCTATTTGGGGAGCAAAATAACTGAGGATGGTCGAAGCAGAGAGGATGTAAAATGTAGACTGGCAATGGAAAGGAAAGCGTTTCTGAAGAGAAATTTGTTAACATCGAGTATAGATTTAAGTGTCAGGAAGTCATTTCTGAAAGTATTTGTATGGAGTGTAGCCATGTATGGAAGTGAAACATGGACGGTAAATAGCTTGGACAAGAAGAGAATAGAAGCTTTCGAAATGTGGTGCTACAGAAGAACACTGAAGATTAGATGGGTAGATCACATAACTAATGAAGTGTTGAATAGGATTGGGGAGAAGAGAAGTTTGTGGCACAACTTGACCAGAAGAAGGGATCGGTTGGTAGGATATGTTCTGAGGCATCAAGGGATCACCAATTTAGTAATGGAGGACAGCGTGGAGGGTAAAAATCGTAGGGGGAGGCCGAGAGATGAATACATTAAGCAGATTCAGAAGGATGTAGGTTGCAGTAGGTACTGGGAGATGAAGAAGCTTGCACAGGATAGAGTAGCATGGAGAGCTGCATCAAACCAGTCTCGGGACTGAAGACCACAACGACAATACCCTCTTCATCTAATTCCCAATTCGTATGCCAGCATTTACCTCACAGTAGATTACCATCAATCTACAATTCACCACTAAATTACTGTACTACTCTCTCATCTGTCATCTATTTCACTCTATGAACACATGTCCAACTGTGACCATTGTTCACAAAAAAATCTGAAAATTAACTGCAAAACATATACCTCCCAAACTGACAGCAAATATCTTGACAGATTAATAAAACAACAATATCATTCTGTGAGAGGTAATACAAATTAACAAGCTGTTTTAAAAATTTATGGCACATTAAAACTGTTCAGGTCCGAGACTCAAACACAGAACTTCTCCCACCTACTTCTATTCTCCTGCAGAGCGCAAAATTTATTTTGGAAATGAAGCGGCCCTCTGAACACACTTGTTCCACATACATTTTAGTTAGGGCAAATAATTTGCAGACTGCCACTGGAGGACGCAATAGATCACGTCTAACGGCGTGTGCCCACTTGCACCTACACACTGATTACTACAGTATTAGTAAGTATCCCCCCCCCCCCCCCCCCCCCTCGCTTCTTTAAAGAATTGAATGCCCCTATATTAAATGCCTTCAAACATTTGATTACTTTACAAATGTGTTAATGTGTTACATATTTGACATTAAGTACATAAGAGAAAAAAAGTTTAAAAATGGTTTGATATTATGTTTAAAGTCACCAAGTGCTCTGATTATCAAATATTGATTGAGTACAGCGTGAATAATTTGAACTCCACTTTAAGCAAAAGATAGAATTATAATGTAATAAATTAAACAATCTTTAGATGACTGTATTCTCATGACATCATTAGATAGTCAAGATTTTCAATCTACCAGACTTGTATCTCTTGGAGAGCATTTCTCCACAAGCCTTGTTTTTTCCATCTTCAACCCTATGTATGTAAACATCTGTATGTGTGTTGTAGTTTCAGATCCACTTGAGAACGACTAAACAAAAAAACTGCAAATGCTAGTGGACTAAGTAAGGTTCTACAAAGCAATTGGAGTGGCCTTTTCATTAAATAAGACTGAAATTGTTGTTAATCCTTCAGAAATATCCCTCATATCCCTAAGCAACCAATAAAAACACACATATATACACGCATCACGATATTATCCTAGTGCTACAGTGTAATCGTGATTATGAGGTGTGTCAGTTTGAGTGGGTGAGAGGAATGAAGGGAAGGAGGGAAGGGCAGCTCTTGGCTGGGAGGGAGGGGGTATAAACAAAAAAAAAAGATACGAATGTGGCACTGGTAAGCCTGCTTTGGCACAGGGGAAGTTGCTTGTGTCACACAGTGTACTGATTTCGGAGGCAAGGGATAGAACACGGGAAGATGGAGATTGCAGTGAGACCACAGTGTGAACTGAGAGGCAGTGGAGGCGAGCAGAGGGCAGGGCAGTGGAGGCGAGCAGAGGGCAGGGCAGTGGAGGCGAGCAGAGGGCAGGGCAGTGGAGGCGAGCAGAGGGCAGGGCAGTGGAGGCGAGCAGAGGGCAGGGCAGTGGAGGCGAGCAGAGGGCAGGGCAGTGGAGGCGAGCAGAGGGCAGGGCAGTGGAGGCGAGCAGAGGGCAGGGCAGTGGAGGCGAGCAGAGGGCAGGGCAGTGGAGGCGAGCAGAGGGCAGGGCAGTGGAGGCGAGCAGAGGGCAGGGCAGTGGAGGCGAGCAGAGGGCAGGGCAGTGGAGGCGAGCAGAGGGCAGGGCAGTGGAGGCGAGCAGAGGGCAGGGCAGTGGAGGCGAGCAGAGGGCAGGGCAGTGGAGGCGAGCAGAGGGCAGGGCAGTGGAGGCGAGCAGAGGGCAGGGCAGTGGAGGCGAGCAGAGGGCAGGGCAGTGGAGGCGAGCAGAGGGCAGGGCAGTGGAGGCGAGCAGAGGGCAGGGCAGTGGAGGCGAGCAGAGGGCAGGGCAGTGGAGGCGAGCAGAGGGCAGGGCAGTGGAGGCGAGCAGAGGGCAGGGCAGTGGAGGCGAGCAGAGGGCAGGGCAGTGGAGGCGAGCAGAGGGCAGGGCAGTGGAGGCGAGCAGAGGGCAGGGCAGTGGAGGCGAGCAGAGGGCAGGGCAGTGGAGGCGAGCAGAGGGCAGGGCAGTGGAGGCGAGCAGAGGGCAGGGCAGTGGAGGCGAGCAGAGGGCAGGGCAGTGGAGGCGAGCAGAGGGCAGGGCAGTGGAGGCGAGCAGAGGGCAGGGCAGTGGAGGCGAGCAGAGGGCAGGGCAGTGGAGGCGAGCAGAGGGCAGGGCAGTGGAGGCGAGCAGAGGGCAGGGCAGTGGAGGCGAGCAGAGGGCAGGGCAGTGGAGGCGAGCAGAGGGCAGGGCAGTGGAGGCGAGCAGAGGGCAGGGCAGTGGAGGCGAGCAGAGGGCAGGGCAGTGGAGGCGAGCAGAGGGCAGGGCAGTGGAGGCGAGCAGAGGGCAGGGCAGTGGAGGCGAGCAGAGGGCAGGGCAGTGGAGGCGAGCAGAGGGCAGGGCAGTGGAGGCGAGCAGAGGGCAGGGCAGTGGAGGCGAGCAGAGGGCAGGGCAGTGGAGGCGAGCAGAGGGCAGGGCAGTGGAGGCGAGCAGAGGGCAGGGCAGTGGAGGCGAGCAGAGGGCAGGGCAGTGGAGGCGAGCAGAGGGCAGTGGAGGCGAGCAGAGGGCAGTGGAGGCGAGCAGAGGGCAGTGGAGGCGAGCAGAGGGCAGTGGAGGCGAGCAGAGGGCAGTGGAGGCGAGCAGAGGGCAGTGGAGGCGAGCAGAGGGCAGTGGAGGCGAGCAGAGGGCAGTGGAGGCGAGCAGAGGGCAGTGGAGGCGAGCAGAGGGCAGTGGAGGCGAGCAGAGGGCAGTGGAGGCGAGCAGAGGGCAGTGGAGGCGAGCAGAGGGCAGGGGCGAGGGGAGGCAATGAGTTGAGACAAGACAGGATGGGAGAGGTCAGTGTTAGCTATGTGCTGAGAGCCACACTGACAACAAGACTCTGCATGAATCTACAGAAAAGGCAACAGATTGAGCAAATGGAACTTGACAAAGAACTGTAACTGGCTGTCACTTCGTGCTAACACTCAACATGCAGAAATGTCAGCCACAAAGTTATTTTTAGTATACCGTATGTTGAGCTGATCGTACTTGTGTGTCCAAAGAGAAAAGGTGCATAATTTGGACAGTACTGAAAGTTTTACGGGAGCATACATTTTCGTATGTAATTGCATGGCACATTGTGACATCATATTTAGATGTTTGAAGCCAGTTACCTTTGGCATTGGTTTTGACTGTTTCCCTGAGACAATCTGATTGTTGCTGGTTACACTTTTAAGCCAACTCTTATAAAACATCGACATCGATACTCTGCAAATCACAATTAACTGGCTGGCAGAGGGTTCATTGAAGCACCTCTACAATAATTCTGTATTAGTCCAATCTCGTACAGTGCGCAGAAGAAAATGAACATCTGTATCTATCAGTGAGAGCTCTGATTTCGCTTATTTTATTTTGGCGATCATTTCTTCCTATGTAGGTGGGTGTCAACAAAATATTTTAGCATTCAGAGGATAAAGTTGGTGACTGAAATTTCGTGAGAAGATATCACCTTTGTTTTAATGATGTCCACCCAAAATTCTGTATCATGTCTGTGACTCTCTCTCCCCTATTTTGCAATAATACAAAACGTGCTGCCCTTCTTTGAACTTCCTAGATGCATTCCGTCAGTCCTATCTGGTAAGGATCTCACACCACACAGCACTATTCTAAAAGAGTGGACAAGTGTAGTGTAGGCAGTTTCTTTAGAGGTCTGTTACATTTGCTAAGTGTCCTGCCATAAAACACAATCTTTGGTTAGCCTTCTCCACAACATTTCCTATACGTTCCATCCAAGCAGCACTGTCATCAAAAGTATTTCCATTACTATCGCGTAGAGAAGGCATTGCTTGTGTCCTGCAGCAAGCATACTTCGCATACAAGCAGAACCTCTGGATTTTCTGCCAGGTTTCGAGACAACGTTCCATTTAAATTTGTCATGTTTTTTTCCCCATTGTTTCTACAACAATTCTAACTGGTTTTGTGTACCAAGGAGGGTTAGCTCCATTGTTTGTTACTTTATTTCGCATAAATCTTTCAACTGCTGCCGATACTATTTCTTTGAATTCATGCCACATCTGTTCTGCACTTACATTGTTAATTTGGAAGGAGTGGAGATTGTCTCCCAGGAAGGCGTCAAGTGAATTTTTATCTGCTTTTGTGAATAGGTATATTTTTCATTTATTTTTGGAGGAATCGCAGCTTACAATATTCAATCTCGCTAAGACAACCCTGTGTTCACTAATCCCAGTACCTGTTCTGATGCTCGTTTTAGATCAGGATTATTCGTTGCTAAGAGGTCAAGTGTGTTTTCACAACTGTTTATGGTTCGCATGGGCTCATGTACTAACTGCTTGAAATAATTTTCAGAGAATGAATTTAGCACAATTTCTGGTGATGTTTTATGTGTACCACGGGAATTAAACACACATTTTCGCCAATATAGTGGGGGTAAATTAAAGACATGATGAACTATAACTGTACGAGTTTCGTACTTGTTTGAAATAAAACTCAAGTTTTCTTTGAACCTTTCAGCAATTGCATCATCCGAATTGGGAGATCAGTAAAAGGATCCAATTATTATTTTATTCCGCTTGCAAGAATAACCTCTGCTCATATTTACTCACAGGAACTATCTACTTCAATTTTGCGATAAGCTAAGTTACTTCTAACAGCAACAACCATGTCACCGCCAACTGTGTTAAGCCTATCCTTTTAGAACACCATTAGGTTCTTCACAAAAATTTTGGCTGAACTTACCTATGGCTTTAGCCAACTTTCAGTGCCTATAACGATTTGAGCATCAGTGCTTTCTACTAGCACTTGAAGCTCTGGTACCTTGCCAACACAATACCGATGGCTCCTGTATCTACGTTCTTCCTGTGTCAGCCACAGACAGCAAATGGAACCAGCTTGTCAGACTAACCAGGGAGGGCCTATGTGCAGCCCCCTGGAAGTCTTTCGCTGCCTGTCACACCCCAAAGAGACCTCCCACTCGACCATGGATGAGGGGTCGGAGGGGTCAACCTCAGTGTGAGCAGTAAAGGCTGGCCACCGGAGACTATCGGTTGGAGGACGCGGATGTGCTGAATATCCATTGGAGCCTCAAGGCCGGCCCACAACAGTGATGCCATCCATTGCATCTTCAAGCTGTGTAACTAAATCCATTACAGCCTGAAGCTGAGAGCCAAGTGTCACCAACTCGGCTCACATCCACACACAACGTATCCATATGAAGGACTGTGGAAAACTACACTACCCAGACAAATTGACTATTGACATGTGCTGCAGAACTCTACTGTAGACCCTGACAACAAAGCAAGAACTGTGTGCAATAAAATAGATTAATATGCAGAGATTAAAAACCGAACTAGTGAAGCACTCAAGTGAGACTAAATAATTCGCTCCTTATATGGGACCTGTAACATTTCACAAGATTGGTTTACTTTACGATGCGAACGAAAATGCAATAACTGTACCTATTAGATATTAAATGAACATGCAGAAACTCAAGACACTAAACTATCAAAGCACACAAATATTATTTAATTTGATACATAAAAAATCTACCCACCAAGTGGCGGCAGAACACACACATAAAAGACGGTTGTAACTGGCAAGCCTTCAGAGCCAGTGGCTCCTCCTTCAGGCAGAGGGGTTGAAGGGGAAGGAAGAGGGGTAAAGGAAAAGGACTGGAGAGGTTTAGGAAAAGGGGTAGATTTCAGAAAAGTCAACTACAACCGTGAGTCAGGAGAGATTTACTGTACAGGATGAGAAGGAAAGACTTCCTTCCCCTTCAACCATTCTGCCTGAAGAAGGAGTCACTGGCTACGAAAGCTTGCCAATTACAACCGTCTTTCATGTGTGTGTTCTGCCACCGCTTGGTGAGTGGAATTTTTATACATCCAATTAAATAATTTTGTCAATAATTGATTGTATTGTTATAAAAGCAAACACATGTAATTATACAATTTGTTTCTGTTTAGGAACTCACTCACAAAATCGATTACTTCCCTGTTCCTGCGTCTACCTCTGCCGGCTGCTGCTGCCTGCACATTTCATACTTCATACATAAGTTCTACGGATCGGAGTGTGGAATGTCAGATCCCTTAATCGAGCAGGTAGGTTAGAAAATTTAAAAAGGGAAATCGATAGGTTAAAGTTAGATATAGTAGGAATTGGTGAAATTCACTGGCAGGAGGAACAAGACTTTTGGTCAGGCGAATACAGGGTTATAAATACAAAATCAAATAGGGGTAATGCAGGAGTAGGTTTAATAATGAATAAAAATATAGGAGTGCGGGTAAGCTACTACAAACAGCGTAGTGAATGCATTATTGTGGCCAAGATAGACACAAAGCCCATGCCTACTACAGTAGTACAAGTTTATATGCCAACTAGCTTTGCAGATGATGAAGAAATTGAAGAAATGTATGATGAAATAAAAGAAATTATTCAGATAGTGAAGGGAGACGAAAATTTAATAGTCATGGGTGACTGGAATTCGAGTGTAGGAAAAGGGAGAGAAGGAAACTTAGTAGGTGAATATGGGTTGGAGATAAGAAATGAAAGAGGAAGCCGCCTGGTAGAATTTTGCACAGAGCATAACTTAATCATAGCTAACACTTGGTTCAAGAATCATGAAAGAAGGTTGTATACATGAAAGAATCCTGGAGATACTGACAGGTATCAGATAGATTATATAATGGTAAGACAGAGATTTAGGAACCAGGTTTTAAATTGTAAGATATTTCCAGAGGCAGATGTGGACTCTGACCACAATCTATGGGTTATGACCTGTAGATTAAAACTGAAGAAACAGCAAAAAGGTGGGAATTTAAGGAGATGGGACCTGGATGAACTGACTAAGCCAGAGGTTGTACAGAGTTTCAGGGAGAGCATAAGGGAACAATTGACAAGAATTGGGGAAATAAATACAGTAGATGAAGAATGGGTAGCTTTGAGAGATGAAGTAGTGAAGGCAGCAGAGGATCTAGTAGGTAAAAAGACGAGGGCTAGTAGAAATCCTTGGGTAACAGAAGAAATATTGAATTTAATTGATGAAAGGAGAAAATATAAAAATGAAGTAAATGAAGGAGGCGAAAAGGAATACAAACGTCTCAAAAATGAGATCAACAGGAAGTGCAAATGGCTAAGCATCGATGGCTAGAGGACAAATGTAAGGATGTAGAGGGTTATCTCACTAGGGATAACATAGATACTGCCTACAGGAAAATTAAAGAGACCTTTGGAGAAAAGAGAACCACTTGTATAAATATCAAGAGCTCAGATGGAAACCCAGTTCTAAGCAAAGAAGGGAAAGCAGAAAGTGGAAGGAGTATACAGAGGGTCTATACAAGGACAATGTACTTGAGGACAATATTATGGAAATGGAAGAGGATGTAGATGAAGATGAAATGGGAGATACGATACTGCGTGAAGAGTTTGACAGAGCACTAAAAGACCAGAGTCGAAATAAGGCCTGGGAGTAGGCTACATTCCATTAGAACTACTGACGCCTTGGGAGAGCCAGTCCTGACAAAACTCTACCATCTTGTGAGCAAGATGTGAGAGGGAATTAGATTAGGAAATGAGACACTTAAAGCAGTAAAGGAGTTTTGCTATTTGGGGAGCAAAATACCTGATGATGGTCAAAGTAGAGAGGATATAAAATGTAGACTGGCAATGGCAAGGAAAGCGTTTCTGAGGAAGAGAAATTTGTTAACATCAAGTATAGATTTAAGTGAGAGGAAGTCGTTTCTTAAAGTATTTGATAGAAGCTTTCGAAATGTGGTGCTACAGAAGAATGATGAAGATTAGATGGGTAGATCATATAACTAATGAGGAGGTATTGAATAGGATTGGGGAGTAGAGAAATTTGTGGCACAACTTGACTAGAAAAAGGGATCAGTTGGTAGGACACGTTCTGAGGCATCAAGGGATCACCAATTTAGTATTGGAGGGCAGCGTGGAGGGTAATAATCATAGGGGAGACCAAGAGATGAATACACTAAACAGATTCAGAAGGATGTATGTTGTAGTAGGTACTGGGAGATGATGAAGCTTGCACAGGATAGAGTGGCATGGAGAGCTGCATCAAACCAGTTTCAGGACTGAAGACCACAACAACAAAGTAAGTTAAACTCATTTTGGAGAAAACTTAACGGTGTTAGCTCACAATAAGAGCAACTGTTGACACTTTTCTGTATTCCAATTTTCTTTACAGGATGTCTTCACTGGATGTCTCTGGCTACTAACTTGCACCTTGGCTCCCATTGTAGCAGTAACAGAGGCAGCAGCTATACCTTTGGGCATGTAACCAGCAGGGACTGTATACCCTGAGATGACAAGTCATGGCATACCATCTAATATTGTGTCAGACCATCTTTTGCCTGGCATAGTGCAGCAACTTGACTTGGCATAGACTCAACCACTCATTGGAAGCCCCTGCAGAAATACTGAGTCATGCTGCCTCTACAGATTCCCATAATTGTGGAAGTGTTGTTGGTGCAGGATTTTGTACACGAACTGATGTCTTGATAGTGTCCCATAAATGTTTGGTGGGTGGCCAAATCATTTGCTTGAACTATCGAGAATGTTCTTCAAAACAATCGTGAACAATTGTACCCAGAAACATGGTGCATTGCTGTCCATAAAAATTCCCTTGTTTCCAGAATGAGATTTTCACTCCGCAGCGGAGTGTGCGCTGATATGAAACTTCCTGGCAGAATAAAACTGTGTGCCCGACCGAGACTCCAACTCAGGACCTTTGCCTTTCGCGGGCAAGTGCTCTACCAACTGAGCTACCGAAGCACGACTCACGCCCGGTACTCACAGCTTTACTGCTACCAGTACCTCGTCTCCTACCTTCCAAACTTTACAGAAGCTCTCCTGCGAACCTTGCAGAACTAGCACTCCTGAAAGAAAGGATATTGCGGAGACATGGCTTAGCCACAGCCTAGGGGATGTTTCCAGAATGAGATTTTCACTCTGCAGCGGAGTGTGTGCTGATATGAAACTTCCTGGCAGATTAAAACTGTGTGCCCGACCGAGACTCGAGCTCGGGACCTTTGCCTTTCGCGCGCAAGTGCTCTACCATCTGAGCTACCGAAGCACGACTCACGCCCAGTACTCACAGCTTTGGAAGGTAGGAGACGAGGTACTGGCAGAAGTAAAGCTGTGAGTACCGGGCTTGAGTCGTGCTTCGGTAGCTCAGATGGTAGAGCACTTGCGCGCGAAAGGCAAAGGTCCCGAGCTCGAGTCTCAGTCGGGCACACAGTTTTAATCTGCCAGGAAGTTTCGTATCAGCGCACACTCCGCTGCAGAGTGAAAATCTCATTCTGGATTTCATACTTTGCTTTACAACATCTGTAACATCAAACCAGTAGATATTTGCAGGCATGGAATGGAAAAACTACAGGCACTTTGGACTATTCTGCATGACAAAATATTCTGTTGGTGGTTAATTTCCATATTCTGTTCAATTAAGTAATGAAAAATGTTTTAAAACATGCACTGTTCGCATATAAATTAATCACAAATTATCATGACAAATTTACAACGAATTTTAATAAAACCAAGTTATTCTTAATAATAACCAAACTTAAACCAGTAAGATGTTACACTATTTTGGCTTTAATATGGTATCCAGATGAAATACTATGTCACTTTTGAGTAGCATTTGAGGACAATTCCTAGCATTGCCAGTAAAATGCTGTCACAATATTTTCACATTAAGTTTTTTTAGAAGATGACCAGTATGAAAATGGTTAATGTATAAAATAACTGTAAGAGAATGAATAAAACAAGAATAAACTACAGGGTAATCTAAACATTAAGGTAATCATGCTAACCAACAACAAGTTTTATACTAGCTACCCATATTCACTTGGTGTTGTACTTATATGTTGATATTTCAGAACCACACATATAAATACTCACATATCTTTGGAGTGTCAAAAGGATACAAATCTCTGGAGTTCTTTTGTGAAGGTTTATAGCCATATTTCTGTAAGTGGCTTTCTATCTCCTCTACTTGCTGGATCAGTGAATTCTTTGTTGCAGACAACCATTCATTGAATTTTTTCTGAGCTTCTAGGCTATTTTTTGTTTCTTCAATCACTTTTTTGAGGTTTTCCTTAAAAGAAAGGACTTGTAAATTAGTTATAACATCATCAGCTACTGAAAACTGGGAAAATTTTGAGGTACATCCAAGAATTAGAAATTATGCAAATCCATTCCAATTTTCACTAACTATACAGTACGTATCCTCACAGCTTTAAACAGAAGTACAGAGTTCCAAATAAAGACTATATCATGGTATATCAACAAGGAATGACAACTACCTTAATTGGACATCCTCGAACTTTCACATTGTAATGAACAAATACTAACACAGACAACAGAATGAAATTGACTAGCTCTGAGAGGTATACTGTTCAAAGATTATGGTTACAATAGATTATCATATAGACACAAAAGAAAATCATTTCAAGTCTTCTTGTACACCATTGTGAAATGTATGGCAGCGGATACTTAACATTGTGGGACATGTTAGAGTTCCTTATTGCTCCAGTTGTGTATGGCACACAGGAAAAATGACTGCTTAAATGCCTGTGTGTGCACTGTAATTGGTGTAAGCTTGCCTTTGAGGAACTGCTGTGTATGGGGCCGAAGAATATTTCTAGATTTTTCACTTACGGTAATACTGGTTCTCGAAACTTTGTAAGTATGGTTTTGCGTGATAACTAATGTACATCTTTAAACATCTGATAGTTCAGATTATTTATTATTTCTGTGATACTTTCCTATGAGTAAAACAAACCTGCCCTTTTTAATGGATGTTCAGTATCCCCTGGTAGTTCCATCTGTTATGGACCCCACACACTCCAGCAATATTCTGTAGGACACAGAAGTGTTTTGTTAAGCAGTCTCTTTTTGTGGACTGACTGAAGTTTCTTCATTACCTTACCCAAGAGCTGAGGCCTATCTCCTGCTTTACCTTTAGCAGTGAAGGCCAGGTTCTTATCCCCTACCTGTCTTAAGTACACTGAAGACTGAGAGGTAATTGTCAGATGCAGACATTTGAGCAAAGTTTGCCATGCCCCAAAGTATTGTGTGATAATAACATGATCAGAATGAACAGTGCACTGTGGTTGCTGGGTGAAAACTATAGATACAATGCAACAAGCTATGCTTCATTTCTGTCTGTCTTACTATTCAGCATAAGAGTATGAATGTACACAGTACACGAGATGCACATTCTTTGCTGTTGCCTCACTCGAGTTTGTTAGGCAAACAGGATTTAAATGAGGTAAGAGCTAACTTGAAAGTATGCACGGTGCACTGTTTACATTCATTCATATTATGACAAAGAGCATACCGATTCAGGATTCACAGGAACCGTCTCTTGTCACTGGTAGGAAAACATCCGAGACATAGCGTTGGCCATATTGACAAAAACTTAACACAGGCTTACCAATCGGCTTTTCATAGCACAATTTTCGTGAGGACTTCAAATGTATGAAAAGCAAAAGTTACAAAATAAGAATGAAAATTACTTAGAAATTAAAAGTGGAAATATAAAATAAAATTTTTTTTAGATTTATAATAAAAACTTTATGAAACGTTTAAAATATCAATTAGATAATTCTGAACCACTTTCACTCGAGTGCTTGCTGCTCAGTTCTTTGTAAAGAGCATAATACTCCATAACACCTAGTGCATTTGATATCGAACATTTTTTAAGCGACCGATTTGGAACACATTTCACGCATCACCACTCCGACGGCACACTTACAACAAAACCTGCACGTTTTATACATCCTGCTGGTGTCACTTGTATGTCATTTTTCAAAAGCCAGTCCGTGTGCATGCATTTAAGTTTGTCCTTAAATGGTTTTCTCAAATAGACATCAAGTTGTTGCAGAATTGACGTCATTCCGCCTGGAATTACTGCCAAGTCCATTTTGCTTTCTAATAATTTTTGTTTCACTGCGGGTACTCGCCGGACCAAAACACGGTCTCTGTGACTGATGCCTCACAGTAAGGCCTCGACACAGTCCCAGTGCACCCATATGCCAACAAGCCCTGAACAACCTGTTCCTTTCACCTCCAAATCTTTCACTCCAGCCCAGCGGCATTACTCTCAGATGGAAAAAGAGGCTCTTGCCGTGGTCTATGCTCCCCAGACATTTTATGTTTTTTGTATGGCTTCAAGTTTCACCTTACTGCATACCATAACCCCTTGGTTTTCTTGTTTAACCATCACACTTCCTTGCCTGACAAGGCAGCACACCATCTACAATTCTGGGCAATGTTCTTGTCTCAATTACTAAATCCATTTTCGACCGAGTCTAGACGTGCAAATGTGAATGCCTTATCCCACCTTCCTGTGGCTTCCGAACCTGACCATCTCGAGTAATTGCTTTGATTCCATCTCGATACTGAAACGTACGCTGCGGTCGAGGGTTTCCCAAATACAAGCTCGTGCATATCAATCGGTGTTACCGTCAACCCCATTCTCTGCCAGGTGGTTCGGTTTGTTCGACAGGGCTGAACTACCAGTCTTTGGACCCCCTGTGCAACTAGTTTTCCTTACAGTACTGCCTCTCTGTTTTTGGCAGTGTTTTGCTGTTGTCCATGGGAAACATCTCTCCCAGAGCAGTCATTCTGCCGCATTGTGATGAGAGGTTCTACCCCTTCTCCACCAGGGCCAGTGGGGAGTTTTGTGTACTAATCTGTTAGCTAGGAGGCATGTTTCTTGGTCAGGGATTGAAAGCAAAATTGTCTGTTTTGTTGTGGCTTGTGAGCAGTGTGCCTGACAAGACAACCCCAGGGCATCTCTGTCCCCCTGGCCCACATTGTGCCAGCTACAGGAGTGCATTCACGTACACTTTGCACATCCCTTCTTCAATTCCTATAGGCTCTCGGTTGTGGATGCATTTTCCCAGTTTCTTTACATTCTCTGGTGTGTGTCGACATTGGCTGAGGTCACAACCCGTATGCTTTTGAGGCCTTTTTCTACTGATGGGTTGCCTTGTATCTTAGTTTCCCAAAATGGGCCCCAATTCACTTCTCACACCTTTCAACTGTTTTGTTTCCTTCACGGTACTCATCATGTTATGGCTCCGCCATACCACCCCCAATCAATAGAGGAGGCAGAATGACTAGTGCATACATTCAAGTCCAAAATGAAAATGGTCGTTGTCAATTCTTCGCCAGACAATGCCATTCTCCGTTTTATGAGCATCTAGTATCTATCGCTTCCCACCACTGGAGCCATGGTGCGAGAGTGGGGGGGGGGGGGGGGGGGAGGGGGCACGACCCAGCAGAGTTGCTTCACGACTGGCAGCCTCAGACACTCCTCCACCTTCTGCGACCAGCACTGCAGCTGCCAAGGTCACGTTCGTCTGGCCATTTCGTGCTGCGATCGCCAGCCCAAGTTGATACCAGCCACAGCTGACTGCCACCAGGGATACTACCTTCGTTACATCCGCATGACCGACATGCTGGTGATGCACTGCTTTGACCAGTTGCGCCTCAGCTCGCCACCAGATGCTACTGATTCGCAGGTGGGGCACTCATCACCACAGCTAATTGTGCCACTCTCTGCCTCGAGCCCATCATTGCCTCTTGTGCAGGTACCCCTATCCTTCTCCACGTGCAGCACCGGGTGCTGGTCAATCACTGGTCTCGGGTCCATTGTCATAGCCTGCTGCTCCAGTCGGGCCGCCTCCACCAGCCCCCTCGTCATCATCACCTCAGCCATAATCACTGGTGAGTCCAGCCCCATCTTCTCTGCACTGGGACATGCCTCCTGATGACAATGCAAAGATGGCAATGGCACTCTCCAGCCCGGTGCTGTTGTCGTGTGACACACAGGCCTACCATCCTCAGACACGCTCGCGTCTCCGCATATTCCGACCCTGTGCACCGGGCCCCACCTGGCACGTCATCCCACTTCTGCCATCAGCTACTGCCGCTCTGCATTCGACGCACGTGTCTCTCGTCAAGTCGAGGGCATCTCCTCTGTCACCTAGGTGCCCACTTCACACGAGGGGGAGGTGTGCTTATCCTGCTACTATTGCACGTGATCACACGAGTGCGCCAACTGTAGTGTCGCTGCACACGTGTACTTAAATAAATTGGCAACTGTATCGGTGCAGGCTGGGCACTAGAGGCTACCTGTAGGAAGTGTGCACACGGCACGGTCTCTGCCACACCACCTACTGGCAACTCACATTTATATACATTCGGAACAATGCTGACTCACTCTCACTACGTTCTTTTAGTTTGTACCGTTTGCATCAGTCGTTCTGTGTATCACTCGTGTTGCACCTCTGTGTAATTCTTTTGTCTTGTTACATGTGAAGTCATGAGAGGCTTATTTCCATTGTTGTCCAGAGGTTTATGAATAAAAGCCATATTCTTATTTCTTGGATCAGTTTTGTGTGCTACTTGGTTACTACACATTACATGAGGTCTTTATGACATTCTGGATCATGTTGTTCTTATGAAAGGTGACTGTAATGGGGATTTCATCACAGTTTTTCACCACTGCAGCTACTACCCTGCAAGGAAACCATTGCTTGGTGTCCCTGCACCCTAAAGTAAACAAGCAGGCACATACTCCTTGGCTTACATGAGGAGTTTGTAGCTTGGGCACCAAAAATGCTTTCCCTTCATCATTATGGGGCTAAAACTGTACAGGTTCCTCACAGTTCCCCTACAGTGGAATGGTTACCATGCTAGGTTTTGGGCTACTAGCACATTAGCTGATAAAGTGTTGGGAAGTTTCTGTAAGTAGCATCAATCAGTATCCATGAGAAAACCCAGGTTGTCAGTTTGGAAGCCATCCTATGTATCAAGTCAAAGATGAAGGGCATTTTCTTTCCTTTCCTGCGTGCTCCCCACACACATACCCCCAAGAGTTGTAAGCTCCCAAGGAGAGGATAGCCAGTGCTAGACTCAAAAGTACATAAAAAAGATTTACCACACGGATTCGGGTTCCCATGTTCACGAATCACAGAAACTGCGGTGCTGCAGACAATATAGGAAATAATTTACTGTTTTTTCAACCCTTTCCTTGACATATAATTGTTGCAAATCTCATTACTAGCATACCAGTTCATTTCATTTATATGAGCCATACCGAGGCAAGTGTAAATACTGACTGTCACATTCATATTGTTGGATGTTTCATCACCAGGCCAAGCCAGGCCAGGGCCATAGCCTCGGGCATTAGGCTTTGCTACAGGCACCCAAAGGCCTAAGACTCTGTCGAGGTCACCAGCGGCCTTGTGGCAGCCGACATGTTACGTATACCACCAGCACTGATAGCAAACTGTGGTGATATGCCTACATAGTCTTGGAAAATTGTCAGCTGTAGTTGACTGTTTCTCTTTAATCTTCAGTACTTCTTAAGGGCATCCAAGTCTTGCTCATGTTTATGGTCACTCAAGAATAACAACCACATTCACAATGTGAGGAATAAAACAACTTCTAAAATGACTCATTACCTGACACATCACTAGCACTGAAACCTGGGTTGTATGTATCTGTCATGTATTATTTTCATCCCAGCCTCTTAAAACAAATATCCATGATTTCTATCAGCTTACTGTTCATTATTTTTAACTGCATACACAGTTGTGAAAGAATGACATAAGCAACACTATATTTGTAACTTTGTAACTGTTAAAATGATACCTTGATATCAATAACCTCCTCAATGCGCTGGTCTACAAATTCCTCTGATGCTGTAGCCTTCAGGGGATCTCCAAAGAGGTTAGGGCAAAGCAGCGCTCTCTCTAAGTGTACTATTTTTTTGTCTATATTCCGTGCACACTCCTTCAGAACCTTGAATGAATCACACTCCTTAGCACTCATACTGTAACAGATTGTAAACCAAGTTAACTGTTTTAATATACAGATACACAAAGGAAAAAATACAGTTTAATTATAATGCCATGAAATAATAAAAGTTATAATTGTTAGCAATAATGATGACAGCAGCCTCACAGAGAAAGTAACCAAGCAGAAAAGCACACTAACTGTCTCAAATTATAGACCGTTTTAACAGTAGTTCCAGAGGTTACAAGTGCAAGCATTAGAATCTTACATAAAAGTTTGTGAATTATGGTTTACCAAATTGCAAAGCCTATCATAAATCAGTATTGGAAACAACATGAGAATCCTGCTTTGTTGTTTTAAGTGAGCTCTTGATAAGGATAGTCAATGCAGTCTCCAAACTTATGTCAGGTGTTTGTGCATACCTTTGTGCATGCACATACAGTACTGCATGAAAACTATGCTCATTAATTGTGGAATTGTGGATTTTATTGTTTATTTTTAGACGGGTACAACTACTACATTGCTGATCTTTTATGCTGAGGATTTCTCATTCATTTGGATGTTGACTGTTTCCTGAAAGATGGTGTTATATCTCTATAAGACAGAGAAATGTTTACCAGCATGTGCCTTAATTTAAAAGCAACAGGATGATACAAGGAAGGATTTCAAGGCTGGTGTTTATGTCTTTGGTGAATTTTATTTTATGCACATTAGGCTGTGATTTAAAGCATACACCCGAGTAATGTTTCACCTCCTGAAGTTGGAGGCATATCAGAAGCAATAAAGGCTTGGACAGCTGTTTCAAACTTAAATAAGTTCTGTAAACCAAAATGTTTATATTTATCCATGTAACTGTCAGTTTGTGAAAAGTATTACCTGAGATTGTGAATTCATGCCGAGCTGGGTTGTGGAAATTGTAATGGGGAAGAGTTTAGCAGTAAGGAGTACAACTGGTCTAAATCCAATCTTCCTTATCTATTCGAGTTATTTTTGTGATTTAGAATTTTGATGGCCTCTGTAAATTCCTACGTAGTAATGACTGGGTCTTGACAAATCCACAATATTAGAGAAATGAATTTGGTGGTTGCCTCGCCCCAGTGAGTAATCTGGATCTGCTGATGTAGCCTTATTTCCCAGATGACAATCACTAGGGTTCCTCGTGCCAACTTTTCCCAACTAAAAGCTCCAAAACATACGTGGATTCACAATCTGAGGCAGCAGTCTGTTGATGTCTCAATCCAACCACTGCACAGATATGTATAAACAGTTGGGCTTGCTGATCTTGTTCTAGTTTTAAGCTGCCACCTGATTCTTTATAGCCTCTGTTGATGTTCACAGCAATGGAGATAAAATACTAGGCAAGTAAGCCATAGATCACAACTAACACACATAAAACAAAATTCACCAAAGCAACATGACTGTGGCCTACTGTGACTATTGTTTATCATCCAAAGATTTTGCTACTCATACTGCCTGGGATCCCATGACTCCTACAATTGCAATCAGTGGATTCTTGAGGACCATATTCACCAAGGAGCACCATACCAACAGTACCACATGACTAACATCCAAGAGGACACATACTGTTCATCAGACAGTATTTTATAACCACATCACATTCATTGCATTGAGAAATAGACTTAATCGCATGCTACCAGTTATTCTGTAAGTTGTTAACATTTTCTGCACAATTTTCTGACAACTGAACAAGCCTGCAATTTTGCTGACATGTATACTTACTGCCTGGATCCCAACCAGACTGAACTATTGTTGGTCTCATGCTGCTCTTTATAGACAAGTACGATTCCCAATATAAACTATGACGTGTGATGCCCTTGGTTTTCAGACACAACAGTTACATTCTGTAAAATAAATTCTCTGTGTTTCCCAGCTCTGGTGGATGTGATGGCCAGCAAGATCTTTAACCGAGTGTCAGACCCCAAGCCTTATTTCCCCCCTGCGGGTTCGGGGGTTAGAATAGGCCCGCGGTATTCCTGCCTGTCGTAAGAGGCGACTAAAAGGAGTCTCACATTTTTGGCCTTATGTGATGGTCCCCTCTCGGGTTTGACCTCCATCTTTCTAAATTATTCCGAAGAGCGAGCCAATTGGGGAAGGGCGCCTTACATGGTGCACTGTATCCGTCGTGCAATTAGACCTTTAGCCGGCTTTCACGTCGTTGCAATGGTGTCCCGCTCGTTTTCGATCTTTAGGGCGGGGATACGTCCCTGGGTGCGATTACCACGCTGCCCTCTGCAGTGTTTCTTTTAACTGCGACGACGACCTTGGACAGTTTTGCACCTAAGATCCAGCACGGTAGCCAGTCCGTTGTGGTGGGGCCGCCATGTACCCTCTTGGTTGTAGCCCCCTGACAACACAGGGATCGCTCTACTGATGCCTGCGCCGTTAACTCCCCACGTATGCCAAGGAGTAGACGCCTATCCTCTTGGGGTATCAGGACTCCCGGCAACGGCCATCCTGCCAGGTGGCCTTTGCTGTGGCTGGGTGGCGCCCGTGGGGAGGGCCCTTGGTCGGAGTAGGTGGCATCAGGGCGGATGACCCGCAATGAAGCGTGGTACATCATCTCTCGCTGGCGGCCAGCCGCCAGCAGTCTCTAAGCGTTCTCGGGCTCAATTTAATGCTCAGAAGTACGATCCGAAAACGTTCCCCTCCCTGGCCACGCCATGGGAAGAGCGTAAGTCCCAGGATGGAGGTAACAGTTATTCGCCCCGATTCTTAGTTTGCACGAGAGCTGATGGGGAGTCTTTTCTCTCCACAAAGCCTCAGTTCTTCGTCGAGCATTTAGAGGACAAGTTTGGGGAGGTGGAGGGCTTGTCTAAAATGCGCTCTGGCTCAGTACTGATACAAACGGCATCCTCCGCCCAGTCACGCAGGTTACTTGCTTGTGACAAGTTGGGGGATGTTAACGTTACTATTACTCCACATAAGAGTTTAAATATGGTCCAGGGTGTTATTTTCCATAGGGACCTCCTTTTGCAGTCTGATGACGAGCTGCGCGCCAACTTAGAACGTAGAGGTGTTCATTCCGTCCGGCGCGTTCATCGGGGTCCGAGGGACAATCAGGTTGCTACCGGTGCCTTCATCTTGGCCTTCGAGGGTGATACGTTACCGGAAAAGGTCAAGGTGATGGTCTACCGATGTGACGTCAAGCCCTATATCCCTCCCCCGATGCGGTGCTTCAAGTGCTGGAAGTTCGGCCATATGTCTTCCCGCTGCACTTCCAGCCTCACATGTCGAGATTGCGGACGCCCATCTCATCCCGATACTCCATGTGCCCCGCCTCCCATCTGCGTCAACTGCGGGGAGCACCATTCACCTTGCTCGCCAGACTGCAGAATATTCCAGAAAGAGCGCAAAATCATGGAATATAAGACCCTGGACCGACTGACTTATACTGAGGCCAAACGGAAATACGACCGATTACATCCAGTGCGAATGACAACTTCCTACGCCGCTGCTACAACACCTGTGCTAGCCCCATCAGTTTCGCGCCTTCCGGCCGGATCGACGAGTGGTACAACTCCTCCTGCACCCTTGCCAGTGGGGGGCTCTACCCACCGGGTTGCTCCTGTGCCACCTACCTCAGGAGCAACACCATCCCCCCCATCGGGGACGTCGGTCCCCGCTTCTAAGCCGGAGAAGTGTCCAACTTCTTCGGCTTCTCACGCTCGCAAGGGGTCCCTTGGGTCCCTCCCTTCCCAGGTTTCCACCGGCGGGAAGGCTGACGATCGACAGTGGCGTAAGTGCCCACAATCTGCAGGTCGAAGGGCTTCCCGATCCTCCTCAGTCCCGGAGACTGAATCGGTGAAGCCCTCCCAGCCAGTTAAACCCAAGGAGCAGCGTGAGAAATCAAAGAAGAGCAGCTCTAAGCCCAAGGAACGCGCGGTGGTAGCCACCCCATCGCTACCTTCTAGCTTTGCGTCTGAGGACGAGGTGGAGATTCTGGCGTCCGCTGAGGACCTCGATCTCGCCGGTCCCTCAGATGCCGTGAATAGCAATAGCACTAGCACGGGTGCTCAATCGGAGGCAGCAGGTGACCCAGCGGCGTAATCTGCCGTCCCAGTCCCGGCACGCCTTTCTCAGCCATGGACAAAACCATCCTCCAGTGGAACTGCAGCGGTTTCTTCCACCATCTAGCTGAGCTCCGCCAACTTATCAGCCTTCACCCTTTCCTCTGCATTGCTCTGCAGGAAACTTGGTTTCCAGCAATGCGCACCCCCGCCCTCCGTGGCTATCGGGGTTATTCTAAGAACCGAGCAGCTTATGAAAGGGTGTCTGGTGGCGTCTGCATCTATGTCCTTAACTCTCTTCACAGCGAGTCTGTCCCTCTACAAACAGCTTTAGAGGCTGTCGCTGTTAGGGTGTGGACGCCGCAGGCTCTTACCGTCTGCAGTCTTTACCTTCCACCGGAGGGTGATGTCGCGCAGCATGTCCTGGCTGCGCTGATAGCCCAATTGCCGCCACCTTTCTTATTACTGGGCGACTTTAACGCCCATAACCCTCTGTGGGGTGGGTCAGTGGCAACAGGTCGAGGCGCCACCGTTGAGCATTTATTGTCGCAGCTCGATCTCTCGATTTTGAATGATGGTGCCTCCACACACTTCAGTGTGGCGCATGGCACCTACTCCGCCATTGACCTTTCAATCTGTAGCCCTAGCCTCTTACCATCTGTCCACTGGAGTGTGCATGACGACCTGTGTGGTAGTGACCACTTTCCGATTTTTCTGTCACTACCACAGCGTCACTCTTCTGGGCGCCCTAGCAGATGGGCTATGAATAAGGCTGACTGGGACTTGTTCTCCTCCACTGCCGCTATTGAGCCTCTCTCAACTGATGCCATTGATGCGGTGGTTACATCGGTCACCGCCGGCATCGTCACTGCCGCCGAGTCTGCCATTCCCCGTTCTTCTGGGTCCCCTCGACGGAGGGCTGTGCCTTGGTGGTCGCCTGAGATCGCCGAAGCGATTAAAGATCGCCGGCGGGCGCTCCAGCGTCACAAGCGACATCCCTCCATGGACCACCTTATCGCCTTCAAACGGCTGCGTGCGCGGGCCCGCCTCCTAATCCGCCAAGGCAAGAAGGAGTGCTGGGAGCGATATGTGTCCACCATTGGACTCCATGTCACTCCATCGCAGGTCTGGGCCAAGATTCGACGGGTCTTCGGCTATTGGACCCCTGCCAGCGTCCCTGCGCTCTCACTGAATGGAGCAGTTTGTACTGACTCCGACGTCATTGCAAACCGCTTAGCAGAGCATTTTGCTATGAGTTCCGCTTCTGCGAATTACCCCCAGGCCTCCCGCTCCATTAAAGAGCGGATGGAACGTCGGAGCCTTTCTTTTCGCACCAACGCTTCTGAACCCTACAACGCTCCATTCAGTGAGTGGGAATTTCAGAGTGCCCTTGCCGCTTGCCCTGATACCGCTCCCGGGCCAGATCTCATCCACTGTCAGATGCTGAAACACCTTTCAGTGGACTGCAAGCGACGCCTCCTCGACCTTTACAACCGTCTCTGGGTCGAGGGTGAGTTTCCGTCGCAATGGCTGGAAAGTATTGTCATCCCCATTTTGAAACCTGGAAAGAACCCTCTGGAGGTGGACAGCTACCGTCCCATTAGTCTCACCAACGTTCTTTGCAAGTTGCTTGAACGGATGGTGAGCCGGCGTTTAAATTGGGTGCTGGAGTCTCGGGGCCTTCTGGCTCCGTCTCAGGGTGGGTTCCGTAAAGGCCGCTCCGCCACCGACAATCTGGTGAGCCTTGAGTCGGCCATCCGTACAGCCTTTGCCCGCCGTCAGCACCTGGTCGCTGTCTTTTTCGACATGCGGAAGGCGTACGATACGACATGGCGTCATCACATCCTTTCTACGCTTCATGGATGGGGTCTTCGGGGCCCTCTGCCGATCTTTATCAGAAATTTTCTGTCGTATCGTACCTTCCGCGTGCAAGTCGCGGCCTCGTATAGTTTCTCCCTCATCCAGGAGAACGGGGTACCCCAGGGCTCTGTCCTCAGTGTCTGCCTGTTTTTAATTGCAATAAACGGTCTCGCTGCGGCAGTAGGAAATTCTGTCTCCGCTTCCCTGTATGCTGACGACTTCTGTCTTTACTATAGTTCTATTAGCATTGCAGCAGCTGAACGTCAGCTACAGGGCGCAATCCGCAAGGCGCAGTCTTGGGCTGTAGCGCGTGGTTTTCAGTTTTCGGCTGCCAAGACCCGCGTTATGCATTTCTGCCGGCGCCGAACGGTCCATCCTGAGCCGCGGCTTTATCTTGCCGACGAACTTCTTGCTGTGGTGGAGACCCACAGGTTTTTGGGTGTCCTTTTTGATGCCCGGTTGACTTGGCTGCCTCATATCCGACAGCTTAAACAAGCGTGTTGGCGGCATCTCAACGCCCTGCGTTGTTTGAGCCACACCCACTGGGGCGCCGACCGATCTACCCTGTTGCGGCTCTACCAGGCGTTAATCCAGTCTCGCCTGGATTATGGGTGCCTAGCTTATGGCTCAGCCTCCCCATCTGCGTTGCGGGTGCTGGACCCAATTCTCCACAGCGGGATACGCCTTGCCACTGGTGCTTTCCGCACCAGCCCTGTGGACAGCGTCCTAGTGGAGGCAGGTGTACCTCCACTGCGGTTCCGACGCCAACGTTTGCTGGCCGCTTATGCTGCCCATGTTTTTAGCTTGCCGGGGCATCCAAATTATCGTGTCCTGTTCCCGCAGTCAGTCGTCCATCTGCCAGACCGTCGGCCCCGGTCGGGTTGTCCGATCGCCGTACGCATCAAGGAGCTTCTCTGCGGGCTTGGGTTTTTCCCAGTTCCACCTCCTTTCCGGGCGCCTCTGCGTACACCCCCGTGGTGTGTTCCTCGCCCTTGCCTTCGGCTCGACTTGGCACAGGGCTCGAAGGACTCGGTCCCTCCAGAGGCCTTCCGCCGCCGCTTTTATTCCATCCTGGCCACGTATCAGGGCTCTGGAATTGTTTACACCGACGGTTCGATGGTTGCTGGTCTTGTCGGGTATGCACTAACTCTAGGGGACCATTCCGAACAACGGTCCTTGGCGGCTGGCTGCAGCGTTTACACTGCTGAGCTAGTCGCCATCTTTCGTGCCCTAGAGTATATCCGCTCCTGCTCAGGTGAGTCCTTCATTATCTGTAGCGATTCCCTGAGCAGTTTACGAGCTCTCGACCAGTGTTTTCCTCGTTCTCGTCTGGTGATGGCTATCCATGAGTCCCTGCATACTCTTGCGCGTTGCGGCCGCTCTGTGGTCTTTGTGTGGACCCCCGGTCATGTCGGTATCCCGGGCAATGAACATGTTGACCGCCTGGCGAAAGAGGCCACGAGTAAACAGTCTCTGGACGTTGGCCTCCCAGAGACTGATTTGCGGGCAGTCCTCTGCCGAAAAGTTTTTGTGCTTTGGGACGCTGAATGGCGCAATCGGATCATGCCCAATAAACTCCGTGCCATCAAGGAGACGACGACTGTGTGGCGGTCATCCCTACGAGCCAACCGCAGGGACTCTGTCGTCCTTTGTCGGCTCCGCATTGGCCACTCCCACCTGACACACAGTTATTTACTGCGCCGGGAGGACCCTCCTGCATGTCACTGCGGGGCGGCTTTGACAGTGGCCCACATTTTGTTGGCCTGCCCCCTTTTAGCTGTGGTCAGGCAGACATTTGCGCTGCCTGATACGCTCCCTGCCCTCTTATGTGATGACCCTGGTATGGCTGATTTAGTTTTCCGTTTTATTCGGGCAGGGGGTTTTTATTATTTACTCTGAGTGTTTGTTCTGTTCTTTTGTGTTGATTCTGGCCATTGGCCTACGATTTTACGCTGAGTTTTTAATGTGTTCTCGGTGGTTGGCTTTTCCTTTTTATCTCTATGGTCGGCCAACCACTGTCACACTCTGTGTGATTTTAATTTGTTTCGTCTGATCTCTGTAGGAGTATTTCTTGTCCTGTGTCGTCTGACGTCTTTCCTGTTGTTCGTTTTTTATTCTCTTTGGGTGGTTTTACTTTTTTTGGAAAAAGGGACCGATGACCGTCGCAGTCCGGTCCCTTTAATCCCCTCCCAAACCAACCAACCAACCAAGCCTTATTTAACATGTTGACTACGTAGCAGGCTGAAACCTCCATCCCTATATATTAGGTTTCCTGATGCCATTTCAATAGACTCTTTAATTATGCAGTCTCAGAAACCCACCACAAGACTAGTCTTATAGCATTTCATTTCATGATTATATTCTTGGTGGTACAGTAGAATCTCGTTAATCTAATCTCGGATGGTCCAACTAACCACTTAGTCTGACTATCCCATTTCCAGTGTTTGTTCACCTACACAGGCCACTGCTACAGTCAGTACTGGACTTGGTGATGGCTAATTGTCTGCAATATGGATCTATAGACAGTTGACAGCTGCTATGTGCGATAGTTCCAACACTTTTAGTATGAATTAACTTTTTTCTAGCTAGTTACTGTCCACACATTTTTTTATAAATCAGTGATAATATACTTCTTTCATATTAAAGTGTGTAAAACTAAATTATGACACCAACTAAATGTAAACATGTGTTGCTATCTTAACAAGCAAACATTGGGCCCAGTGTCGTAAGTGACTATCAGTATAGCTGATGCTGACTGCGCAACAGAAGCAGAATTAACTGACTACCAACTCTGACACTGTAACTTGAACAACCAATGATAATGAGGAAGACAATGAACCTATGGCTTGGGTATCATTGCTACAAATGCATTTGATATGGCCCTTTAATACACCGAACAAAGTTCTAGGTCTACCACAACAGACATTTTGTGGATTAGGAAATGGTAGAATATAGCAGCAAAATCAAAGCTGTCGTCTCCTAAGCAAACGGACATTACAGGCTTTTTTGTCCTTCTTTAGACCGGAACAACTGTTTTTACAGTGTTTATTTGTTCACTGTCCTGTAACACATCTCACCAGCTAAAATGCAGCCCCACTTTGAGTGCTGCTCTCAAAGAATGAACTGGTTGACATTCATTAGCAGCTGGTAATGTCCATGATTACAGTCAAACAATTAACAGCTGCTGTGAGTCATTGTGCTGGAAGATCTCTTGAGAGTTGTGTATCTGTGGTACCAGTACCAAAGCTACCTGAAGTAATATCCACTTCTGTGGATCCTGTGTCCTCTGCAAGAAGTATTACTCACCCACTTGACTGCGAGTGGCATTTCAATGGTAGAGCTAGGCATCCTGTACAAGGTGGATGGTGAGGGAGGACTCAGGGTGTTGTATTGATCCCCCTAGCCGACAAGTCTGAGGTGCTGTCTTTTACTGAAAGTGAAACTGAGCATGAGCCAGTGGAACACGTTTCATCAGTTTTGTACAGTGCCAAAAGGAAGCAAATGCAAAAAGGTAGAGATATATTATCATCAGCAGTCCATACATAAGACGAATTGTGGTAACCCTTAGGGAAATGGCAACAGTAGGCAGGAAAGAACACCACATGCACTCATTCTGGTACATCTAAGGGCATCATTCAACATGTTGAAGAGGCTATTCTGGTAGCCATTAAGGAAACTAAGTGCAAACAATTGCAGAGTATGGTACACGTTCAAACAAATGATAGCTGTTATCTGGTGTCCGAGGTCATACTAAGGTCAATCGAGTGACTGGCAGAGAAAGTTGAGAAGACCAGCTATGCGCAAGGAATTTCAATAAAGCTCAAAATTTGCAGCATTGTCCCAAAAACTGATCGTGGCACTTTGGTTCTGAGCTGAATGGAAGGACTGAACCAGCAACTTCAAAGATACTGTGGCAAGCTAGGCTGCAACTCCCTGGACTTGTGCCTTAGAGAACTGCAGGGTCCCTCTAAACATGTCAGCAGGTCTAAGGTGTGCACTAGGCCTCCACATCAGATGCTGCTACTCTGGTAGCTGACTGTGTGGGGTGTACACAAGGTTTTTTTTAGATTAAGTGACTCTCCATCCAATCCAGATAACAATAGCTGTACAAGACTCAGAAGTATCAGTGTAAGGTTGAAAGAAAGGCCTCTCACAGATGAGAGCATTAAAATCCTAACGGTTAACTGCTGAAGCATTCACTAAAAAGTGGCAGAGTTCAAATTGCTTACGAAAATCAGTGAAGCTCTCGTAACACTACGTACAGAAATCTGCTCGAAACCTGAAATTGATAGTAGTGAGATTTTTGTGGAAAATCTAAGTGTATATCAAAAGGAAAGGCAAATGCAATTTGTTGCAGCAGACAAGAAACTCAAATCCACTGAGATAGAAATTGAAGCTGCATCTGACACTGTTTGGGCAAGACTCAGTATCAGGTGTGGGCATAAAATGATAATTTGAGCCTTCTATCATCCAACTGACTCATCTCCTGATGTAACTGAAAACTTTGGAGAGAACCTCAGTTCATTTGCACGTAAGTTCCTCGGCCATAATGTAATCGTTGGTGGAGACCTTAATAATCTGCTAATCAATTGGGAAAATTGCAGTTTTGTTAGTGATCTGTGTGATAAAACATCCTGTGAAACATTACTGAAACCTGCCTAGAACAGATAGTTCAGAACTCTACTCACGTTGTAAATATATTAGAAATATTGGTAACAAATAGACCTGACCTCTTCGAGGATGCCCACATGGAAACCAGTGTCGGTGACCGTGACACAGTTGTGGCAACAATGATTACGTAAGTACAAAGGACTACTAAAAAAAGGAAAGATATATGTGTGTTCAATAAAATAGATAAGAAATCAGTAGTATCATATCTTAGTGAGGAACTTGAAACTTTCAGCACAGGGCATGAGCATGGCTCAAGTTTAAAAAGAATAATTGACCATGGACTGGTTAGATATGTACCTAGTAGAACATTTCATAATGAGAGAGACTCTCCTTGGTACTCAAAAGGGAACCTCCCAATTGCACCCCCCTCAGATTTAGTTATAAGTTGGCACAGTGGATAGGCCTTGAAAAACTGAACACAGATCAATCGAGAAAACAGAAGTAGTTGTGTGGAACTATGAAAAAAAATAAGCAAAATATACAAACTGAGTAGCCGTGCGCAAGATAGGCAACATTAAGGATAGTGTGAGTTCAGGAGCGCTGTGGTCCCGTGGTTAGCACGAGCAGCTGCGGATAGAGAGGTCCTCGGTTCAAGTCTTCCATCGAATGAAAAGTTTAATTTTTTATTTTCAGTTTATGTGTTTTCATCACTTTTTTTTGGGAGTGATTATCACATCCACAAAAAAACCTAAATTGGGCAAGGTAGAAGAATCTTTTTACCCATTCGCCAAGTGTACAAGTTAGGTGGGTCGATAACATATTCCTGTCATGTGACGCACATGCCGTCACAAGTGTCGTATAGAAAATATCGGGTTCCCATTGGAGACGCACGTCCTTCCGTCTATTAATCACATGGTTTTGCAGTGTGAACTTATTACAGTGAACAGAGATGTCAATGAATGAACGGACAGATCATAACTTTGCGAAAATGGTTTTGCGGTGCGGTCGCAAAACACAGACACTAAACTTATTACAGTGAACATAGACGTCAATGAATGAACGGACAGATCGTAACTTTGCGAAAATATAGAAAGTAAACTTTTCACTCGAGGGAAGACTTGAACCGAGGACCTCTCTATCCGCAGCTGCTCACGTTAACCACAGGACCACGGGACTCCTGAGCTCACACTATCCTTGATGTTGCCTATCTTGGACATGGACTACTCAGTTTGTATATTTTGCTTATTTTTTCATAGTTCCATACAACTTCTTCCTGTTTCCTCGATTGATCTGTGTTCAGTTTTTCAAAGCCTATCCACTGTGCCAACTTATAACTAAATCTGAGGGGGCGTGCGATGGGGAGGTTCCCTTGTCAGTCATTCTAAAGAAACAGAGATAACTGAATAATAGCTGTAAAAACAAAGCATAGGTTTATACAGTGCTTTTTTTCTAAAAAAAAAAAGTTTGAGGGTACTCCGACATTGGATATAATGCAGCAAAAATTACTTGTAACTGAAGCATGGGATACCACTCGTCTGCTTTTAGCCGTGACGTCATCAACATGTCGAACTACAAAAAAATGGTATCAGACTTGTTCCAAAGTCCAACACTCTGGACGATCATTTAATTTTCTATCATGCACTAGTTCGTTCACTGCATTTTCCACGTAGGTTCAATGCTCAGGTTTACAGTTTCACTTTCGTCATCCACTGATGAACTTCCTAGCTTTTCACTCGCACACGAATTATTGACAGTTTTTGGTTTTTTAGACGCAGAACAAGTAAAATAGTTTGTTAGTTTTCTGATTGAAACAGTCAATGGCATCGCTTTTCCCACCAAAAACTGCACTGGTATCATTCCTATTGCAATTACCAACACGAAAAATGAAATAAAAAATTTACACCTGTGAAATAAATCTTTGGCACTCTTCCAAGTTCTCAATATCGTAAAAAAATTACTTTGTTGACGAAAAAGTTTAGGGTTAGGCATCGCCCAGCGTTCCCCCACAAAAACAGCATTGGGTTTATAGATACAGAGCTGCTGAATGAAGCAGGTTTGGCTGTCAAGAGGACAATGGTTTAAGTCTTCAATGACTACCATAGCTGAACTGTGTCAAACAATTGTTCATAAAACCCAAAGAAATTACGGTCCTATGTAAAGGCTGTTAGTGGCCCCAAAGTTAGTGTCCAAACCCTAATGAATGAAACAGGAACTGAAATTCAGAGTAGCAAAGCAAAAGCTGAAATGCCTAACTCTATTTTCAAATGTTCCTTTACCAAGGAAAACCCAGGAGAATTGCCCTGTTTTTAATCCTCTTACCATTGGAAAGATGTGTCAGTGGTGTTGAGAAAGGGAAGAAATCCTTAAAATTGAACAAAACTGTAGGACCCGATGGAATCTCTGTCAGGTTCTATACTGAATTTGTGGCCAACATAGCCCCTCTTTCAACTATACTCTCTTGTAGACCCTTCAAACAAAAAACCTTGCCCAGTTCAGGGAGAAAAGCACAGGTCAAACCCATCTACAATGAGGCTAGAAGAAGTGATCCACAAAACTACCGTCCAATATCCTCGACATCAATTTGTTGTAGAATCTTAGAACTTATTCTGAGCTCCAACATAACGAGGTATCTTGAACAGAATAACCTCCTCAATGCCAACCAGTATGGAGTCCAAAGAGTCAATCATGTGAAGCCCAACTTGCACTTTTCTCACATAACATACTGAAAGATTTGGATCAGACTGTCAGGTAGATGCATTATTTCTTGATTTCTGGTAAGTGTTTAACTCAGTACCATACCTACACTTACTGTCAAAAGTACGATCATACGAGGTATTAAGTGAAATTTGTGGCTGGACTGGAACTTTTAGGCAGGGAAGACACAGCATGCTATCTTGCACAGAGAGTCATTATCAGATGTAGAAACAACATCAGGCATGCCCCAGGGAAGTTGCTGGGACTCTTGCTGTTCATGATGTCTATCAATGAACTTTCACACAATATTAAGACTTTTTATAGATGACACAATTATCTGTGCTGAATGAAGCTGCATAGATATTCAGTCGAATCTTCATGAGATTTCAAAGTGGTGCAAAGATTGGCAACTTGCTCTCAATGTTCAGAAACAAAAAATTGTGCACTTTACAAGAAGAAAAAACAAACATAGTATCCTACAACTGTAGTATCAATGAGTCACTGTTGGAATCAGCCAACTCATACAAATACTTGGATGTAACACTTTGTGGTGATATGAAATGGAATGCTCACAAGGTCTCAGTTGAGGGTAAAACAGATTTCGGTTTGTTGGTAGAATACTGGGGAAGTGCAATCAGTCTATAAAGGATATTGTTTACAAATGACTCGTGTGACCAGTTCTGGAGTATTGCACAAGTGTGTAGGACCTGTACTAAAGAGGACTAACAGGGGATATTGAACACATACAGAGTAAGGCAGCAAGAATGAGCACCAGTGTGGGAGAGTGCTACAGTGTTGCTGAAGAAATTGAACTAGCAGATTGCTGAAGATAAATGTGAACTATCCTGAGAAAATCTACTAACAAAGTTTCAAGAACCAGCTTTAATTATTACTCTAGGAATAAACTTCAATTCGCTATGTATCACACACATATGGATTGTGAGGGTGAGATTAAAAAAATTACAGTGTGCAAAGAGGCATTCAAACAATCATTCCTTCCACACACCATACGTGAATGAAATGGGAAGAAATCCTAATAAGCACTTCATGATGGTTTGCAGAGTACAGGTATAGGTGTAGATGTAATTGTAGATTTCTCGTATTTTGAAGAGTTAAGTGTAAATCAATTGCATGTTAATGCAGTACTGTAAAAAGGTATGAACCGATGTTCAGCTGCCATTCACAGAGACAATATATTACTGTACGATACAGACATATTTTACAACACACGCACCACTAAACATTACAATTTTTTGTAAGATTTTTGATTGTGTGAATGTTTTCATTTTGTTGCTGTTTTAATATGGAACAATATTTCATATAGTATTTCCAGTTGAACATTGAAGTTGTGCTGTACTTTATTATGATGATGTGGGTCAATAAAAGTGTTGTTCTGATAATCCAGCCTTTTTGTGGTCTGACCATGCTTCTGGTCCTGTAGGATGTGGATAGTGGGGTTCTGCTATACTTGGCAACATCAATTCGCTTGGTTGTGTTGGTCTAGTATATCACTGATGTTACTCACATCTCTCTTTGATTGTTATGATAGTCAGCCTTGTAGTACACAACAGACTTACAGAGGCCTAAATCATCTTTAATATTACAAAAGTGCTTTCTATCTTAGTTGAAAGGAGTGAAATACAACAGATACCATGTTCTCACTGGACTCCACCAATCTTTCCAGATATTTGGTCAGCGTAAGCCAGACAAGCAATTCTTAGTTCCTGTTCTTCTTTCTCAGTCTCAACCTCTATCTCACATATTCTTTATTTTGATTTCATATGATAATGAGTACCCATTCCTTCAGAACATTATTCGTAAGTGTTTTAAATTTTTCAGCAAGGGTCTTCTTGTCTGAAAGTGTTTGAGCTCCAAGTGTAACAAAGCGAGATGGGATATTTTTAATTCCCCTCTTATTTTGCCATCTGTCTACTTAAATTTGTTTTTTTTTTCATTTTTGAACTAATTACCAGTAACATACATGAGTATAATCTGTATTTTCATAATACAGAAAGGTTGGCCCTCAGTTTTAAAGAATATAACACCAGATCTAATTTTGTGCTTAGTTTTATATGTGTAATTGACTTTCTAATTTATTTTGACTATTATTAGTTAGTATCTTTCATTATAGGGTGAAATCAGTAATTGTTTCTTAACTTAAATTCTACTGTTGACATATAAACAAATATAAATTCTGTAATAATTGTAAAGATTTGGAAGACAAAATACTAGTAATCTTAAAGTATCTATTTGGCTCTATTCAAAAACATGTTAGCAAAGCCAGCCTTTAATTAATTTCAAAGTAATTAACAGTTTTGTCCAAAGTATTGTTTGTGTACTTATATTTGTTAATTTCATGATTTAAACAAATAATTCGGCCTACATCTCGTAGTAGAAGAAACTGTTAAAAAGAACCAATTTTTTGATGTATTCAGTTAATTTAATGAGTTAAGTTTTAATTGTAATTTCTGTAGATTAAACATTGAACAATGTGTAGTTTCAGGGCCTACTATTCTGATGATATACAACGGCCCACTTTTTGGTCATGAGTCAGTCAGTCAGTCCACGTCCGAATTTCAGATGAGAAATCTGTGTTGGTTAGAACAACAACAATACTTCAACTTAACTGTGGAATAAGTGTTAAACAATTAGGCCACGTGTCAAACCAATGACAGTGTCTGCTCCATATGTACCTTGCTATTCTTCAAGAACTGTGAACTTTGTGGTTAGGTTTTTACTGCTCGTAGATGTTCAACAGTAAACTATTGTAGCAGTATTTGAAGCTCTGCCTGCAAACTATTAAAAAGACTGTGCACTGGGCAAATAACTGTGTATTATTAGCGGGTTGTGAACAGTGAAATTAAAGTACTGTGAAGCGCAACTGTGCACCTGTCGGCTACATTATTTACAGTAGTCAGTGTTGGAATCCACAACTCATTTTTCAGCCAGTGTAGCAATGCAGTACGTCATCACCGAGGACAACAAATGAAGAAACAAAGCAGACGGAACCACTACACATGGACCATTCTTTAGCATCAAATTCCTTTGTGATGGATGGCAATGGCTTTATTCTTGGAGATATATGTCAGTATACGTAGACTTTCTACATACACTGTGACCTAGGGTTGGTTGGTTGGTTTAGGGGAAGAGACCAAACAGCAAGGTCATCGGTCTCATCGGATTAGGGAAGGACGGAGAAGGAAGTCGGCCGTGCCCTTTCAATGGAACCATCCCGGCATTTGCCTGGAGTGATTTAGGGAAATCACAGAAAACCTAAATCAGGATGGCCGGACGCGGGATTGAACTGTCGTCCTCCCGAATGCGAGTCCAGTGTGCTAGCCACTGCGCCACCTCGCTTGGTGTGACCTAGAGATCCATTGTGATTCTTCTCATAACTAACACATCAATGAAAGGTAGCTTGATCTCTCTCTCAGTTCCATCACAAATTTTGTATTATGATGGACAGAGTTTAAAGGTTCCAGTAACTCTTCAGCTCTTCTGTTCCAAGTGCTAACACCCCATAAATGTATCATATACCAACAGAAACAAATTAGCGAAATTAGGGTCTTTGCATAGGCTGATACTGAATAATGGACTACCCACTACCACATCATTAGTTTGTTCATAATAGTTACCAAAGAACAGGAGATAAACTTATGTCACAATGTGCATAAAAACGTCTGTGAAACAACTGTCTGGCTTCAGCGTATTCCGAGAGCCTTCATCATGTTGCATGACGAGCCTTGAGTCATTGAGAAGGGTCAGACTTCCTTTTGATTTTACTTGTAGGGTCGACATTTATTTGTCTGTATGCTACATAATTGAAAAGGTGAAAAATCTTATTTTAGTCCTTGTGACATTAGGATTGTAGGATCGCCTTATTGGCAGGTAGGACTATAATTTCCTTGTCCCCTTGCAGATTTCTCAGTGTTGCTTGCTCTTCCTTGGAGATGCTGGATCTTAGTATAGGCACTGTGATAAGTGCTCTAAAGGTTTTACAACAAACCACCTCTTCTGCTTCCGGTGGTAGAGAAGCTGCAACATATTCCATGGAGCTGATGTAATCTACTACTGGTATAATTTTTGGAGCGTGTATGAAATCGAGCGCTTTAGCAAGGATCTTCACTGTATTCTCATCTACATGATTGTCGGTGAGATTAATGACAGTATGTTTCCCTGTACCTTGTCTTGGCTTTTTGTGCTAATGATTGAATTTTGTTTTCTGGTGCGAAGTAATTTTCAACTGCACTGATTCTGTTTGTGACAAGGCCGTATTGTCACCCCATTCCCAAGAATTCCAGAGTGTGTAGCTGACATGTAAAGATGGAGATGAAGAATTTTTTTAAGTGATCTCTGGCATTCTTCGGATTTCATGAATTCTCTCTCTTACTAGGGCCAAGTTTGCAAGGCTGGTGTGTTAATGTGATGTTCGATGTATGCAGATGTAGGTACGGCTTTTTCATCCTGACACCTTGTCGAATAGATCTGTGTACTGAGAAGTCTACCTTTCACCTGGCACAGCTTCTCCAACTGATATGCATTGTGAAATGTTTACTCCCTGTTGAATGAAGTGAGGTGATTTCTCAGGCTTTCCAAGTGTGGTTGGTTAATGGTGTGTTGTGCTGAGTCCTCCCCCCCCCCCCCCCCCCCCCAAGCCAACTGCGGAAGCGGAATATTGATATTATGGTCAGTTTCAGTGGTATTGCCCTCTTACCTGGTTCCACTTTGACACCTTGGAACTAATCATGGAAAACATTGAAGATTGTATCACAGAAAGTTTTGTGTGTTTTCTGAAGTTTTCAAAGGAAAATATGATGACCAAACCCCTGATGGCAAACCTATTCATGGAACCCAATTAAACAAAGGTACTAAAATCCTCCAAGCTGAAACATGTTTCTATTGGCACATGGACGGCACTTGTCTTTTGGTCACATCAAGCAGAAAAACTTGAGCTTCTGGAACACGTAAACTCTTTGTAACATAAAACCCATGATGCAACTTTGAAAAGAGAACTAGCTACCTTTCCTTGACATGATATGAGAACACGTTGACACCTTTGTCACAATGCATAAGGCAAACCTATATGCACTGACCTATCTCCATGCCTCAAGTCATCATCAGCTAACAAAAATTTGTTGCTACAAAATCTGGTCGATACTTCCAGACAAGGAGAGCATCATTGAAGAATTACAAGCAATGCTCCAAAGGAGTGGGTACTCAGATTGTCAAAATCAAGAATGAATGAGAAAAAGATTAAGTCTGAGAAGGAAGAAGAGAAGCAAACAACTGCTTACATATCTAATGCTGGCCAAATATTCAAAAAGATCAGTAGACTCCTATAGAAATATGGCACACAGTGCATTTCACTCCTTTCAACTAAGATAAAAAGTAGTCTTTACAGTGTTAAAGACAATATGTCACCTTGAGGTTGAAGCTCTTCTGTCCACCTTTGCTTACAAATAGATTTGATTTTGGAGAGGGTCCACCTCGAGCAAAACACAATTTTATTTTTTCCTCTATCTTCCAGACATGTTTCACTGAAGTTCCAACATCATCAGTGGGGCTTTATTTTTGTCCTTGTTACAAAATGCTATCGTTTTCCCATGTTTTTGTATTTCTTATTATAATTGTTTTTTTCACAGTTTGTCATTTTTTGTGGTTTCACCACTATCTCCGCTGTGAAGACCTGCACTATGTAACATTCACTATAACTGTTTACAAATTATGTCTCCAAAAGTCTGGCGTATATCAAATGCCATTAGAACATAGCACGTCTTACGTGGGGGCAGACTATTGGGACATTCGAGGAGAGGTGAAAGCACACCAGTGACACATCCGACTGTAACAACCAGGCAAACCAGCTATCGCTAAGTACTGCCTCGAATATAATTATGAAATGAAATATAATGTGAACAGCCTTGTAGTGGAAATATCAGGTTTCTGGGACAGCATAATTAAGGAGCCAACTGCAATAAGTATGTTAGAAAACCTAACAAACAAGGACAAAGGCTTGATTTTCAATGAGGCTTGAGGCCCTGCACTCATTTTGTTCTCTCTGGCCATTATATTCACCAGAGCTGGGACACAGAATTTGCATTTCATGGAATTTCAGCTTGAGCTCTGAAAAACAAGCACATCAAAGGGCAAAGTAGGTGTCTGGAATCCAACTCAGCTAGAAATAGCAGCATGACACCAATAATAACAGTCAAGTCTTTCGGAGTGCATGCATCGAGTACACACAGCAGCAAACTTTGCAGCACTTTAGGAAGACAGTTGGGCTAGTAATCAACATGTTGTGCATAAAATGGAAACAACTCAGCAAAATAACTGGAAGAACACAATCTGTCACACCGATAAAACCTGAGAGATGGCAAGAAACTGGCTACTTTGCAGTAACACGAGTATCCACATGGTCAGTGGGACGAAGTCTGGAGCACTATCTACTGTCAGTATGTTTGTCACTGTGGTGACATCCACTAATACAGTGGCAGTGAGAAGAACACCGGTGGAAAGAGGCACAACCACAGCGGTGTGCGCAACAAAAACATTGTATTTAATACTGACGAGACAAATTCTGTTTAGATGAGTCCCAGCTCTGCATACACTATTGTGATGGATGTAATCATGTGCGGTAGCTCTGAGTATAAACATTGTCATATGAGCCCAGCACCTAGTGTGATGATATGGGGGCACTACCAAGTTCACAAGTTCTAAGGTAACATATCACTTTAACAAGCAGAGGTGTTGCACAACATTTACCAAACCAACGAATGATGATTGCAACAACAAAAATTTAAGTAATGAGTTAGTATAGCATGCTGTTTGGAAATTTGTTTTCTTTCTGTGTGTTTAAGTTGAATGGACACAGCATATCTGCTAGTCAGGATGACAACAGGAATCTTACTAAGCTTCATAGTACCTGTTGGTTTTGCATTGTCTGCTCCTACCTTGGAGATATGGTACAATCCACAGGAGGAGGACGTCTGTGACAGTCGTGATGATGTCCCCAATATCTGGAGAGTCTTTGAGATCGTTCAGTTAGCTGTCATCCAAGAGAGAGTAAAGGTCAATTACTGTCATATGTAATTGTATTGAGCAAATCTAATGATACTGCTCCTTGGTCATAAAGGAATGTATGACATGTTTGACTGTTGTAATTAATAGATCAATGTATTCATATTAACAAAGAACGTTTCTACATTATTTATTGGAAATTTGAGATTTGTAAGAGATCTGTTCAACTTCCAGCACAGAAGTTGCAGAAGGAAATAAAGTCCACAGTAACGAAGACTGCACAGCTAGTCCGATCTAGGTATGAATAATTCTATAATGGCAAACAGAAATTTATACACGGGTATATTACATTACATAAAACATGATACAACACCTCAACACAATCACTTCTGGTTCCAACAGATATTAATACAGACAGCATAATTTGCATTTCTGGCAAGTGGCTTAGCCGAGATGAGTCTCCGAAGTCACTGTGACAATCTGTGAACGAGGCAACTTAATATCACATGTCACCATTGCTGTCCTGACCTACCCACCTAGATACAGTGATTGTTCTGCTACTGCTCTGGCCAATATGTTTTCCAGAACTTCGACCAACTGAAAACACCTGGCCATTTGCTGAGAGACTGGCACGCCAACAACCAACAGCTGCTATGACTGATGAACTCTGCCATAAGGCTGAAGCAGAATAGAATGCCAGAATGAAATTTTCGCTTTGTGGTGGAGTGTGGACTGATATGAAACTACCTGACATACTAAATGTGTGTGCTGGATCAAAAGTTGAAGTGTGGACCTTTGCCTTCTTCGGGCCCATACTCTACCGGCTGAGGTCGCCAAGCACGACTCGTGAACAGCCCTCAAAGTCTTACTTCCATAATTATCTGGTCTTCTACCTTCCAAACTTCACAGAGGCGTATTTTTGGGTAGCTCAGTCAGTAGAGCACTTGCCACGGAAAAATCAAAGGTCCTCAGTTCACGTCTTGATCTGGTACACGGTTTTAGAATAGAACGAATTACCCATACCTAAAGTCAAATCTCAGTTCAACCCAATGCTCAGCCTGGTCGGAGCCATTGTTGCGGCTACAGTTGGCAGCTTTGTGTACGTTTCACATCCTGTATACTCCACAACCACATACAAACAAAATTGTGTATTCTTCTTACTATACAGCACAGTGAGGTGACAGAAGTCTTGGGATACCTCCTACTATCATGTTGGACTTTCTTCTGCTTGGCGTAGTGCAGAAACTCGATGTGGCACGGACTCAATGGATGTCCCGTGCAGAAATATTGAGCCATGGTGTCTCTATAGCCATCCATAACTGCAAATAGTGTTACTGGTGCAGGATTTTGTGCACAAACTAACCTCTCATTTATGTCCTATAAATGTTTGATGGGATTTATGTCGGGGAATCTGGTGGCCCAATAATTCGTGCAAATTGTCCAGAATGTTCTTCAAACCAACAGCAAAGAACTGTGACCTTCCACAATTGTTTGGGAAGTTGAAATCCATGAATGGCTGCAAATGGTCTTCAAGCTGCTGAACATAACCATTTCCTGTCAATGATTGGTACGGTTGGACCACAGAACCTGGTCCATTTCATGTAAACAAAGCCCACATTATCTGAAATCTAAACTCATCTGAACAGGCCATAGTTTCCAAGTCATCTAGTGTCCATGCAATATGGTCACAAGCCAGGAGAATTACTGCAGATGATGTTATGCTGTTAGCAGAGGCACTTGCAACAGTTATCTGCTGCCATAGCTCATTAACACAAATTTCGTTGGACTGTCCTAATGGATACGTTCATCATATGTTCCACATCGAATTCTATGGTCATTGCATGCACTGTTGCTTGTCTGTTAACACTGACAACTCTACACAAATGCCACCTCTCTGTCATCAAGTGAAGGTCACTGGCCACCACTTCACTCATGGTGAGAAGTAATGCCTGAAATTTGCTATTTTCGGCACACTTTTGACACTGAAGATCACGGAATATTGAATTCCCTAATGATTTCTTAAATGGAATGTCACATTAGTCTAGCTTCAACTACCACTCCACATTCAGAGACTTAATTCCCACTGTGCAGCCACAACCATGCTGGAAACTTTTTCACATGACTCACCTGAGTACAAATTACAGCCCCGCCAATGCACTGCCCTCTCATACCTTGTGTACACAATACTACCACCATCTATATATGTGCACATTGTTATCCCATGACTTGTCACTTCATTGTACATGCACAATAAGTAAGATTCCATTATTTGCTTTTTTTCTGTGTGTTGATGTCAAGCACTGCCTTAATCAAACAGACTTTCCATAGGTGGAGTACCGATACTGAAAATGTGTGGAATAAAAAGAAATATTTTTTTTTGTTTTTAGTTTGAGAAATCTTGGTGTTTTTTGGTACAAAGTGGATGCCTTGGAAGGTGTGTGTGTGTGTGTGTGTGTGTGTGTGTGTGTGTGTGTGTGTGTGTGTGTGTGTGTGTGTGTGTAGAATAGTGAAGGACTGGCCCTGCTGGGAGGGGAGAGACATACAGGACAATAAGGGGGCAGGAAATAACGGGACATTAGGAAAGCATATGGAAATAGTCTTTTGGTGACACAGGAAGAAATAATGCAAGTTCAGTACAGAACAACAACAATATGAAAAATGATAGATTGCTACTCATCGAATAGGAGGAGGCATTGAGTTGCAGACAGACACAATGAAAAGACTGCTTATCTTTTAGCAAAAATTTCATTGTAGTTTTACTGAAAGCTTAGCTGTTTTCCATTTTGTGTGTGTGTGTATGTGTGTGTGTGTGTGTGTGTGTGTGTGTGTGTGTGTGTGTGTGTGTGTGTGTGAAAGAGAGAGAGAGAGAGAGAGAGAGAGAGAGAGAGAGAGACTGACTCAATGTCTCCTACATGTGGTGGGCAGCCTTCTCTCTTCTTCATATTACTGAGAGACTGAATATGTTTCTTAACTATTTGGGCAGATTACTTCCAGTCTCATTGTTTTGGCAGGATTATAGACATATTGCACTACCCCACCTTGCAATACAGCCAGTCATAACCTATAATTAAAACACGGCACACCTGAATTTTCAGACTGTGGTTTCTATATATGCATTCTCATTGCTCTAACAAAAAACTGTGGGCTAAGCATGACCAAGTCTGAGATGAAGGTAATAATCATTTACAATTGTTACAAAAACATTAGTCTGATGAGAAATGAACATCAAACTTAAGATGAACAGTGAAATTTAAAACCACAGTACTAAAATTGAAAATGTTACAGTTTCAGAATGTAGTTTTATATTCTTGTGCAAAAGTAACAGGCTGCCAGTAAAAACCAGAGAGGAGATTTGAAATCTCTAGCTTTTCAAAAATTAAATACAAGAGCATCTTATCGCTTACTGAGTATTAAGATTCAACAGTCTAAGTTTCAGTACATGCCTAACAAGATTTCAACTTTTCAGTATACAGACAGCCAGTATCGCTATCTGAAATCAATAGAGACACCCTGATGTGAGAAATAATGAAAGGTAAAGTGTCTTCTAAGACACAGCAATTAGCTGACTTGGCGGCTCTCTGGCTACAAATCCAAAGGTCTGGGGTTCAGCACTACAGTGGCCCTAATACTTTTCTGTAAATTACCAAGTGATCATCAGTTCATGTGAAAAATTACAAGCTGTGTAATGATTCTGAGTCAACATTAAAACGTATGTCTCTCCTATAATTGGTTGGTAAATCAGTTCTAAGCTCAAACAAAGAACCCTGCTACTGAACTACTGTAGTGTCCAAACCAACCTTCAGTTCGAGGACAACTTTACATACATAATACCATTATTTATAACACATTACAAAATAATCTAGAAGCAATTCCCATAACTAACAATGTGACAGTTGTAATTTGTGGTTAGTATATTTCACAGAAGTTGCCTGCAATGACTCTTTTGCTCGCTAATACACAACTTGACTCACTCCATATCCCTAAATACTCATTTGCAGGATGCAATTTATTGAACACGATGTGTAACTGAATATGGTGTTACAAATGCTGGATAAAATAAAGATTGCACTTTTATTTTTCAACCATTATGAAGCTGACACACAAACAGAAAGACAGAGTGAAGTATGTGCACTTTCATAGTACATTTTACAGGACTGTGGGTTTTGGAAATTATCTACAGAGTCAAGGAGAATAATTCTGAAAAATACAAACAGTTGATATGCCAATGCTTCCACTATATGTTTGTTTCATTAGCATTTCAAAGATTTTATATAAATTATGAAAAGAATAGATTGCTACTCGCCACTTGGAGGAGACATTGAGTCACAGACAGACACAACATAAAGACTGCTAGACACACAAGCTTTACGCAAAATGGCCTTCTCCTGAGATACAAAACACTCACACTCACACACAATACTTATACTACTTCTATATATTGTATTCCACGAGAAACAAAGTAAAGAAATAATTTGTCAAGTAATTTTTAAAAAATAATTTTCTCATTAATAAGTTTATAATCAAACATTGCATTTATGCATGAAATTACAAAGGAGAACAGTGCTTAAAATGTAATATTGGAAGGTCATTAACATACAACATGAACAGAAAGGGTCTTGACACACTTGCCTGGGGCACACCTTAAGTTACTTCCACATCTGACAATGACTCCATCCAAGATAAACTACTGTGTCCTTACTATCAACAAGTCTTCAATCCAGTCACAAATTTCACTCAATAACACATATGATCGAACTTTTGATGATAAGCAAAGGTATTGTACCGAGTCAAATGCTTTCCGGAAATCAAGAAATAATGCATCCACCTGACTGCCTTGATATATAGCTTCCCGTATGTCATGTGAGAAAAGTGCTAGTTGGGTTTCACATTATCATGTTTTCAGAATCCATGCTTCCAACCTAATATTTTGGGCAGGAAAAATATATGGTGTATGTGATGGGGTTGCAATCCTAAGAGTAGAATCCTATCACATCAAAGCATTGACCCATCAAACCTTCCAATGCTTAAAACACATCAAAGAAATTTCTTCTATTATGATCTAGTGCTATCAATCATCATATTGCACTTTGTCTACTCTCCTTTCAAAATGGGTTTTTTCAAAGGCATCTTCATTTAAAAAACAGCAATAAGTCACAATACATGATGTCTGGAGAGGAAGACTGGCAAACAACTGAAATTTAATTTTCGGACAAACGGTTCAGTTGTGATCAGATGGGCATCATAGCGATGCAACTTGTCTTCCACTGACCTGGGCTCTTGCCCTGAAATACCTCACAAAAACTGTACAGAATTACTTGACTACTAGCTTGTTACTTCTTAACCTTTTAGTGCCTTTTCATTTAGTAGCTGTTATAGGTAACACCCACTGACTTACAGTTAGTTCCTCCAATGCTCAGTACCAAATAAGGCAGCAAGAATCCTCCAGTGAACCATCAGCTGCCAGGTTTTCAGCTTCCTCCCAGGTCATGTCCATGCACTGATGATCCTTTGCAGAAGTTTATTTCTTTGTGCTACAAGATCTTGCTGTATCCATCTGTTTATTTCAACAGAAATGTTGATTTGGGGTTGTTCCATCTTTCATGCAGAGAACATGCCCCACAAGCTTCAGCCTTCTTTCAGCAATGACTGTGCAGGCTGGATAGACCTCTTCTCAGCACTTCTTCATTTGAAATGTGGTGGTGATAACTGACCTTCAGAACTTTCCTGAAGAATTGTTGGTATAAAACATTGAGCTTGTGTATCAATTTTACTGATATTTTCCACATCTAACATGCATATATGGCCATCGGAAGGATGATAATAGTACGACCAAAGCTTTGTGGACACACCCTTTGAATATATGTTGGAAGATTGTAGAAGCTCTCCCAATTCTGCTGCTGTTGTCCACATCTATGTCCCCATTATTACAGATAAGGTTGTTGGGGTCAACAGAACCGTCCGATCCCACGCGTCGGTTTTGACCCGTGACATAAGGGTGTTATGGTGTGTGATGTCATGACGGCACGGAGTTTGGTGTGGCGTGTTTGTAGATGTCATCGTGTTGTGGTTTGTTGTGCCCTCTGGTGGTATGTTCAGGGTTTTCATTTGTTTGGCGTTTTGGGCTCAGTTAGCTGTTGCTCAGTGTCAAGTATTGTTCGAGTGTGTTTGAAGTGGAATTCGTTTCAGTGGTTAATGATTTTGTGGTTTTGTGTGAAGGTTAATATAGTGGTGATCGCTGTACGTCGTGTGGTATTTTTATTAAATTTAATCGGTTGTTGTTTTTTGATCAGGAATGGATATGACAGATAAGATTAATAGTTCCCGTTTGAGGGCTATGATGGGGAACACCCCTTTAGAGCTCATTAAGTTTCTGCAGCTTTTTGGCTTAATTGCCAAGGTGGTCAAATGCAGTGTTTGCCGTGAAGAAATGAAGTTGGCTAAAGTTCCGGCCTCTCAGACCAGGGTCGGTTATATGTGGCGCTGTAGGAAAGACGACATTTGGCGTTCCATACGGCGCGGTACCTGGTTCGAGAAGTCTAGGTTGGGCATGTGCGAGATAGTACTGGTTACTTATTACTTTTGTTATAGATCCCCACACAGTTTTTGCATGCATGAGACTGGTGAGAGTGAGAGGAGTGTGCTTGATTGGTTTTCTTTTTGTTGTGAAGTGTGTTCAGAGTTTACTAAGTACAGGGGTAAGCTGGGGGGGGGGGGGGGAGAGGGGGGGGGGGCATGGGGTTGTTGTGGAGGTGGACGAGTCGCAGTTTAGGAAAAGGAAGTATGGGAGGGGTAAGTCTGTGGCTGGTCTCTGGGTGTGGGGGGCTGTTGTTCCAGGGGGTGGGTGTTCCGAATGTGTTTTTAGGGTTGTGGAAGGGAGGTCTAAGGCTGAATTAGTAGGGTTAATTGAGGAATATATAGAGCCAGGGTCCACAGTAGTTTCTGATGCTTTTTCTTCATATAGGGGGTTGGGTGAGAGGGGATTTCATCATTTAGTAGTGAATCATAGCTTAGAGTTCAAGAATTATGAGATGGGGGCTTCTACCAATACAATAGAGGGGATGTGGGGGGTGGTTAAGGCAGTTCTTGGGAGGGGGAAGAGGCGCTGTTCTAACCTTCAGTCTCATTTAGATGAGTACTGTTGGCAGAAGAGTATCCCTGAGGGCTATTGTGTTGTTCGGGTTTTCTTAAGGGCTGTGAGTAAAATGTATAGGCCGAAAGTAGTTGGTTAGGGTGGTCTGGGTAGGTAGGTGGGTGGGTGGGTGACTGGCTGGCTGCAGCTCAGGGTGGGGTGGGTGGTTTATTTTGTGTTAGAGTGTTTGCGAGGGTGGGGGGGGGGGGGGGGGGAAGAGTGTTTGTTCGTGTTTTAGTTGTGGAGGATCTATTTTGCTGAAGTTTTTGTTGAGTTGTAGTGTGTGATTGAGATTTTTTTATGTTGCATTTGGTTTTGTTTGTGAGATTTTTATTTGGGGTTGAGGGGGGAGGTTGGGTTGGTTGGAGGGGGTTGAGGTGTGGGTGGGTCGGGTTTTTCTTTTGGTTGAGTATTTTTTCGTTGGTGTGTGTGTGTGTGTGTGTGTGTGTGTGTGTGTGTGTGTGTGAGAGAGAGAGAGAGAGAGAGAGAGAGAGAGAGAGAGAGAGAGAGAGAGAGAGAGAGAGAGAGAGAGAGAGAGGAACCATGGACCTTGCCTTTGGTGGGGAGGCTTCCGTGCCTCAGCGATACAGATGGCCGTACCGTAGATGCAAGCACAATGGAGGGGTATCTGTTGAGAGGCCAGACAAACGTGTGGTTCCTGAAGAGGGGCAGCAGCCTTTTCAGTAGTTGCAGGGGCAACACTCTGGATGATTGACTGACCTGGCCTTGCAACATGAACCAAAACGGCCTTGCTGTGCTGGGGCTGCGACCGGCTGAAAGCAAGGGGAAACTACGGTCATAATTTTTCCCGAGGGCATGCAGCTTTACTGTATGGATAAATGATGATGGCGTCCTCTTGGGTAAAATATTCCACAGGTAAAATAGTCCCCCATTCGGATCTCCGGGCGGAGACTACTCAGGAGGATGTCGTTATCAGGAAAAAGAAAACTGGAGTTCTACGGATCAGAGCATGGAATGTCAGATCCCTTAACCGGGCAGGTAGATTAGAAAATTTAAAAAGGGAAATGGATAGGTTAAAGTTAGATATAGTGGGATTTAGTGAAGTTCGGTGGCAGGAGGAACAAGAGTTTTGGTCAGGTGAATACAGGGTTGTAAACACAAAATCAAATAGGGGTAGTGCAGGAGTAGGTTTAATAATGAATAAAAAAAAATAGGAGTGCGGGTAAGCTACTACAAACAGCACAGTGAACACATTATTGTGGCCAAGATAGATACGAAGCCCATGCATACTACGGTAGTACAAGTTTATAAGCCAACTAGCTCTACAGATGATGAAGAAATTGAAGAAATGTATGATGAAATAAAAGAAATTATTCAGGTAGTGAAGGGAGACGAAAATTTAATAGTCATGGGTGACTGGAATTCGAGAGTAGGAAAATGGAGAGAAGGAAACATAGTAGGTGAATACGGATTGGGGATAAGAAATGAAAGAGGAAGCCGCCTGGTAGAGTTTTGCACAGAGCATAACTTAATTATAGCTAACACTTGGTTCAAGAACCATGAAAGAAGGTTGCATACATGGAAGAATCCTGGAGATACTAGAAGGTATCAGATAGATTATATAATGGTAAGACAGCGATTTAGGACCCAGGTTTTAAATTGTAAGACATTTCCAGGGGCAGATGTGGACTCTGAACGCAATCTATTGGTAATGAACTGGAGATTAAAATTGAAGAATCTGCAAAAAGGTGGGAATTTAAGGAGATGGGACCTGGATAAACTGAAAGAACCAGAGGTTGTCCAGAGTTTCAGGGAGAGCATAAGGGAACAATTGACAGGAATGGGGGAAAGAAATACAGTAGAAGAAGAATGGGTAGCTCTGAGGGATGAAGTAGTGAAGGCAGCAGAAGATCAAGTAGGTAAAAAGACGAGGGCTAGTAGAACTCCTTGGGTAACAGAAGAAATATTGAACTTAATTGATGAAAGGAGAAAACATAAAAATGCAGTAAATGAAGCAGGCAAAAAGGAATACAGACGTCTCAAAATGGCTAAGCACGGACGGCTAGAGGACAAATGTGAGGATGTACAGGCTTATCTCACTAGGGGTAAGATAGATACTGCCTACAGGAAAATTAAAGAGACCTTTGGAGAAAAGAGAGCCACTTGTATGAATATCAAGAGCTCAGATGGAAATCCAGTTCTAAGCAAAGAAGGGAAAGCAGAAAGGTGGAAGGAGTATATAGAGGGTCTATACAAGGGCGATGTACTTGGGGACAGTGTTATGGAAGAGGATGTAGATGAAGATGAAATGGGAGATACAATACTGCGTGAAGAGTCTGACAGAGCACTGAAAGACCTGAGTCAAAACAAGGCCTCGGGAGTAGACAACATTCCATTAGAACTACTGATGGCCTTGGGAGAGGCAGTCCTGACAAAACTCTACCATCTGGTGAGCAAGATGTATGAGACAGGTGAAATACCCTCGGACTTAAAGAAGAATATAATAACTCCAATCCCGAAGAAAGCAGGTGTTGACAGATGTGAAAATTACCGAACTAACAGTTTAGTAAGTCACAGCTGCAAAATACTAACGCGAATTCTTTACAGACGAATGGAAAAACTGGTAGAAGTCGACCTTGGGGAAGATCAGTTTGGATTCCGCAGAAATATTGGAAACGTGAGGCAATACTGACCTTACGACTTATCTTAGAAGAAAGATTAAGGAAAGGTAAACCTACGTTTCAAGCATTTGTAGACTTAGAGAAAGCTTTTGACAATGTTGACTGGAATACTCTCTTTCAAATTCTAAAGGTGGCTGGGGTAAAATACAGGGAGCAAAAGGCTTTTACAATTTGTGCAGAAACCAGATGGCAGTTATAAGAGTCGAGGGGCATGAAAGGGAAGCAGTGGTTGGGAAGGGAGTGAGACAGGGTTGTAGCCTCTCCCCGATGCTATTCAATCTGTATATTGAGCAAGCAGTAAAGGAAACAAAAGAAAAGTTCGGAGTAGGTATTAAAATCCATGGAGAAGAAATAAAAACTTTGAGGTTCGCCGATGACATTGTAATTCTATCAGAAACAGCAAAGGATTTGGAAGAGCAGTTGAACGGAATGCACAGTGTCTTGAAAGGAGGGTATAAGATGAACATCAACAAAAGCGAAACGAGAATAATGGAATGTAGTCTAATTAAGTCGGGTGATGCTGAGGGAATTAGATTAGGAAATGAGACAATTAAAGTAGTTTTCCTATTTGGGGAGCAAAATAACTGATGATGGTCGAAGTAGAGAAGATATAAAATGTAGGCTGGCAACGGCAAGGAAAGCGTTTCTGAAGAAGAGAAATTTGTTAACATCGAGTATAGATTTAAGTGTCAGGAAGTCGCTTCTGAAAGTATTTGTATGGAATGTAGCCTTGTATGTAAGTGAAACATGGATGATGAATAGTTTGGACAAGAAGAGAATAGAAGCTTTCGAAATGTGGTGCTACAGAAGAATGCTGAAGATTAGATGGGTAGATCACATAACTAATGAGGAGGTATTGAATAGAATTGGGGAGAAGAGGAGTATGTGGCACAACTTGACAGAAAGAAGAGACCGGTTAGTAGGACATGTTCTGAGGCATCAAGGGATCACCAATTTAGCATTGGAGGGCAGCGTGGAGGGTAAAAATCATAGAGGGAGACCAAGAGATGAATACACTAAGCAGATTAACAAGGATGTGGGTTGCAGTAAGTACTGGGAGATGAAGAAGCTTGCACAGGATAGGGTAGCAAGGAGAGCTGCATCAAACCAGTCTCAGGACTGAAGACCACAACAACAACAAGGTAAAGAGAAGTGTTCGATCCTAACTTATGGGGTTGGGAGCTGCTTTTGAGCTACATACGTCGAGGGAAGTATCCGATTCCAGATGGTATTGTGTTTATTGGTATTTGGGGAGTTTTGTGACGTCGATTTTTTTCGTCGTTTTGCGTGGTTTTGTATGGGAGTGAGTGTCTAAATTTGTTTATATTTAGTTTGACCCCACCCAAAAACCCCCAATTTCCCGCATTTGTACCATTAGTGTCATTAGGCTTCTTGTGGAACATGTGTGTGTATGTGTTTCGATGTATTTTCATCTTCATAATGTGTATGTAACGACTTTATATGCACCATATTGGAATTGTCGTTTATGGTCGTTTCCGCCAGATTTGTGACGTCATCAGTCAAAGCAGACAGGTGGGATCGGACGCTTCCGTATTTCCGGTTGTTGAGACATAGAAATTGGTCACCATCTTGTAGTCCTTTTTGTTCCACTATAATCTGGGTAGACACATTTACACTTTACACATTGTGTTTCTCTCGTCACCATTTATTTTTAGCACTACAGAACTGACCTGACACAATATCATTATAATTTTCTATTTCACATGGCATACGTGTTTTCAGTAATTGGGAAGAATGCTTCCAACACATTGTCCATGCTGTTTTCACATTGTATCCACACACCTATTACCCATCTCTGGCTGCAATGTTGTTGAATCAGAATCCCTCTTGAAGGTTTTAGTATTTGCAGCAGGCATGACAACGCCGCTACTCCACACGGTCATTACAGGTACTACAAACACCAATGATGACTTTGTAACAACTGGGTAACAGAATCCCGTGAGTGGAACAAATTACTCATGCGAATTGAACTATAGGAAGCACAACTTTTGAACCCACGTAGATAAGCACCTGACAATGTATTCGAGCACACAGTTGGTTTGCACAGCCAATAACTGAGCACATGACAACTCTTGGCACGAGGGCAAAGCTATGACTAAGACTAAACTCAGTGGCCAGAGACAGTGGTCACTTGTGTGTTAGTTGCACTTGCACGAATGCACGTATGTTCGCTAGATTAAATGGAGGCCTTTTGGCTGCAAGTTCACATGTGCAGCAGTCTTTTTGTCGCACGTCTGCCATTCGACATCTCTTTTATATGGTGAGTAGCAATCTATCCTTCCCATAGTATTGTCGAATTTTTGAGGAGTTTGAAAGGGACTAAACATTGAGGTCATCACCTCCCATTAATTTCTTTAATAATCTACGCCAAAAACTTTCTGGAAGAAGGAAAGTAGAGACTGCCAATTTACTCTTTTCTTTGTGGCGTCACCTGAGACAGGGAGCGAGGTGAAAAACAGGAGGAGGAAAATAAACATCAAAAAGTAAGGAACTGCAATGAAATAGGAGATGTAGGCGATCTGAAGCAGCCAGAGTCACAACTGCTCCACCTCCCCTGCTCCTCTCACGCACCTAGTTTTTACCTGAATGTCAACTTCCTCATCTGATAACAGCTCTTTATTCATTGCAGAATAGTGGCAGAATGCTCGCATCACAGAATGGGGAAAAATAAGATGAGACCATGGTGACACACTTTAAATGAATACAAAAACTCTCTCTAAAGTTTAAAAACCATGTCCACAGCTTGGACATCACCTACCGAGACCAGAATTGTGAAGCACCAGTGTTCATCACAGGGCAGTGAAGTTGGGGGCACTAGCATAATGTGGGGCACCAACAAGGGGCTTCACAATGGCAATACGATGGGTCCCCTTGCCTGATAATATGACAATGAGCCAACTAGACATAGCTATAATGTAATCAACATAGAATAGTAGATATCCTGTGAGAAGTGTGAAGGGAAGATGATCATGTGATCGTCAACCTCCAAAATGGTTTCCTTTTATGTTGTTCATTCTGGAACAGCCAGCCATAAGATGGACAATGCATTATTTTATGCCAACTGATTTGGTAATGACTACATCTACACAGTATACCTTACCATGGATGAATGCCTCTTCAATGAAAGAGGAATCTATCATCAAAGAGCCTCCATATCAGCATGATTCAATAAATACTTGGTGCCTATCTATTCCCCTTACACGTAAGAACAACTATCATCTTAATATTCCCGTATTGTTGGGGCCAAACAGATAACTAGCCTAGATCTGTCAGTTTCAAAACATCATTTGCTAAGGCACTTCAAGTTCAGTGGCTTTGGGCTTCTAACTGGACTCCTTAAGACTTGACAATCAAGAGGGAGTTTATAAAATTTAGAACTTTTTTCCTTCATTCAATTCCCTGTGTGAAATGCCTTCGAGTCCTGTTGGAAAACAAGTTAAACTGGAGACAACATATTGATAAACAAATCTAAATGATCAGTTCTGCATGTTTTGCTAGGAGCATCTCTCATTGTGGTGGTTTGTTTCACATGTTTTCACTCCTCATTGCCTTCTGGAATTATCTTCTGGAGTGTGTACCTAAAGAAATGACCAGAAGAAGTGACCAGTAAGAATAGCATGTTAAGTAGAAAACTGCTCATCTTGCAGACGCCTTTTTAAAAACCTAAATTCTTGCATTTACTTCCCAATATATTTACAATGTTGCTGACAAAAATAAATTGAAGCTGAACTGTTTTTTCTCCCCTTCCCCCCCCCCCCCCCCCCATGCAATGTATTCTACCTGGTGCAAAAGTATTCTACTTCCCATCAGACAAAGCAAAAAATGGGTAATCACAACCAGTTCAGAAGAAAACTTAAAAACTATCTCATTAGTCATTCTTTCTACAAATTAACTGAATATCTAGACTCAAAGATTTAAAAGGTATGTTAGCTATATGGCAAGTAGCAGCGTGTTGTGAGGCTTCGTGACAACTGCAACCATGGCTGAATATTTACACATGTAGGAAACCATTGTCTCTTAAAAAAGAAACCAGTCTAATTGTTTGTCTGTCTACAACTCAACACCAGCAATCCATCCTTTTCATGATACTCTAATTTTTCCATCCTAGATTTTCCATTGTTGAAATATTATGTTGTGTGTAAAAGCTGTTTGATAAAAAGTTTTTCAAAGTAGCAGCTTTATTCCTTACTTGGTTCGATTTAGCTGCTACTTACAACCATACTCTGCAAACCACTGAACAGCATGGTAGGGAATGTCCCACTGCACCCATCATTTTATTAGGGCTCCTTCCCATTCCACTTACATATAGAGATGCAGAAAAAAATTCTGTTGAAATGTGTCTGTGCAGACTGTAATTACTCTAATCTTACCCTCACAATCCCTACAGGAGATGCTGTATATTCCTAGACCCATCATTTAGAGCTGGTTCTTGAAATTTTGTAGTAAGTTTTCTAGGGACAATCTACATATATCTTCAAGTGTCTGCCAGTTCAGTTTCTTCGGTATCTCTGTGACACACTGAGAAGTCGAACAAACCTCTGACCATTCATGCTGTCCTCTTCTGAATATGTTCAATGTCCCCCATTAGTCCTATTTTGCATGCATCGCACTAACTTGAGCAATAGTCTCGCATAGGTCAGATGAGTGATTTTTAAGGAATCGCTCTTGTAGACTGACCACATCTCCCTAATATTCTATCAGCGAACCACAGTCTGCCACCAGCTTTGCCTACAGCTGAACCAAAGTGATCCATTACACATTCCTACAAAGAGTTGGCCTGCAGCCAAGTAAATGTCAAGTTGACAGATTCCAACTGAGACCGTTTGATACCATGGTTCTTTCATTTTGTGAAAGTGGACAATTTTACTTTTCTGAAGACTTCAAGCAAGTTGCTAATCTGCATCACTTTGAAACCTTATCAAGATATGACTGAATATTTGTATTTAATTATTTTCAGACAGTACTTCATTATAGGTAACAGCATCATCTGAAAAGATTCTGAGGTTGCTATTAATATTGTCTGCAAGATCATTAATACACAAGATCAACAGCAAAGATCCCCACACACTTCCCTGGCGCTCATCTGAAATTACTTCTGCATCAAGGACTCTCCATCCGAGGTAAAGAAATCCACTACCCATTCACAAATTTCTCTCAATATTCCACACAATCATAGTTCTGACAATACACACAGGTGTTTTATTCAGTGAAATACTTTCTGTAAATCAAAAAATACTGCATCTCCCTGACTGCCTCGATCTATGGCTTTCAGGACATCATGTAAGGAAAGTGAGAGCTGGGTTTCACAAGTTTGATGTTTTTGGAGTTCATGCTGGTTGGCATGGAGTGTGTCATTCTGTTTGAGATCTCTCATTACATTTGAGCTCACGATATGTTCCAAGATTCTGCAACAAAAGGATGTCAAGGCTACTGAACAGTAGTTTGGTGGATCATTCTGCTACCCTGAGTGATCGGTGCTTTTCTCAGCTACTGGGCACAGTTTTCCATTCAGTAGTTAAGTGTGAGTGGCACTAATTTATTGTAACAGTATTGTGAAAAGGTTAGTTACAATTCACCATATAGCGGAGATGTTGAGTTACAGATAGGCACAACAAAAAGGCTGTCCCAAAATGAGCTTCTGGCCAACAAGGACTTTGTCTCTGACAGCTGAAGCCAGACTACTTGGCTTCAGCTGTGAGGGACTGTGGTTGTGTTCATGTGTCTTTTTTTGACAAAGGCTTTGTTGGCCAAAAGCTTGTTTTCTTTTTGTTGTGCCTATCTGTGACTTGGAACCTCTGCTGTATAGTGATTAAGAACTATCCTTTTCACAATATCGTTACATTTCAACCTGGATTTTTCACTGTTTGCACTAATTTATTGTTAATATGTCATACAGATTTTTCTATTATTTGCTTATCTTCAGTTAATGTACACAATGTCTCACTCCAGCATCCACAAAGTTGGTTCTAGATGGGATCTACACAATGTAGTAAATAACTGAACGAATACTTAATTCGTTTTTGTAGCTGCACTGCCCCAAAGGATAACTGTTTAGGGTAAAAGTGGCTGAAACTATGAAAATAAGCCAGCACTCTGTCTTCAAGTGAACAGTCAGAAATTAGGTAGGTACAAAAACAGTGATCTGAGCTTTGTTATTTAATCTGTTTTGACTAATTTTGCTATCTAGCTAAATGCCAAGGAATTTCACACACAGGGTTTAACTTACTGTATGATCCTAAGGTATGTTTATGGTACCAGCAAGTCATTTTAAGGTTCTTGGGATGTGATTCGTCTAATGCAACTAAATAAAAGACTTTTTATTGTACTATAAGTGGTTTACGTATTATTTGTGAAGCGTCTTCTGTGGAATTTTGAGTTGTTATTTGTGTGTATATGCCACCGGGAGATGTTATTGGGCAGTTTGCATATCAAGGATATCTGAATTTCGGCATTTAATAAACTCATTTCGACTTAGCAACTCGTTTTCGTTCTACATCGTGTTTTGCTCGTAAGTTTGGCAGAAATGCAAAATTAAACTGGCTAGAATTGCACGTTAATTGCGTACATAGCACTGTACAAAAACGGCAAGTGAACTGACGTTTAGCTGTGGTGCATTTCAACAGACAGTTCGCATATTTTGCTGAGATTTCCGACTGGAGCAAATAGAATCCAAGGTATTAAGTGACACCTAACAAGTCGCTACAGTCTACACACACAAAACAATTTTTCCACGCAAAATTAAAATTTTTGATAAAATAAGTGAATTTTATTGACAGTTGAAACAAATCGGATGGAACATTTTCAAGCTGAAGATCACTGAAATCAGAAACGAAGGGCTGAAGCTGTAATGTGATTAATATCATTGTCCCCCACGTCCTTGAATATGTAAAATTTTAGATCAAATATGATCACCAAAACATTACCAGTATAAAACGAATTTAGAATAATCTACCAGTGTTGTGCATAATTATAATACTCAAATAATGCAGTGGAGTTACTAAAAGCATTTTACTTTCTGTGGGGTTTTAAAATTGCAATTTTATTTTTGTCACCATGTTTCATTTGAGTATCTGTCATTCCACACGTGAACACCGCAGGTTCTCGTTTAGTATCGTTTATTTGCATTCAAATATGCACCGTATGCACAAATTCTAAAGTTTTCAAGGAATCCTAATAAAACTGGTTTAATTTACACATGAGACTGCAAAGAATGTGTCGTGACACAGTCTTTAATATAGGGCGCTTTCCGCAGTTATATTTACATTCTAGCAAATATCCGTATATTCATACTGCGGTCCAATACGTAGTTTTTGGTTCGAATGCGTTAATAGGCATACATATCCAAAAACCCCTAATCCTTCACTTGTTCCCAAACTAAAAACCGGAGCTATTTACCCAACAATACACTTAAAAGGCGTTAGCTCATTCCCTCTTGACTACAATTACGTATCACGAGCTTCTCTTTCAAAACACGTACAACCCAACAAAATACACAATCACAAACCAACGCTATGCAATTATCTTTCAAACTTACGAAGCAGCTGTAATATCCAAATTCGCGCGGACTGAAAACATATTACTTCCGATCAGTCATTCGAAATGGGAAGCCTAACAGACACAATCAGCATTCATATGGTGACAGAGGTCCCGCGAAAATCATACGAAGCGTTCATAGATCTACCTACAAGCAGCTACGTCTCATTGGCTCTTACCGCCAACCAATGAGATATCGGTGCCAGTTGAAATAGCTACGTATAATTCCTCGTGGATTTACAGCCCAAGACAATAAAGGAAAAAACTGCGATGAATTCAAGGTAAACGAGTCTAAAACCTCAGTTAACTTTAATCGCGATTAATTCCTCATTTAACTTAAAACGAGGGTGGTGTATTACAATTTTTGAAAGGCCTATTTTTTCGGCTAACTTTTAATCGACCTTGATGTAATCGACAACAAGTGTCGATAATCGAATTGTACACTGTTGATGTTTAAAAGAGTGCGCGACTGCGCGAGTTGAAAGAGGCACCAGATGATGAAACATTGCGAAGGTTTGAGCTATTCAATTAAATCCGCTTTCCCTGACAGCCACCTGTAACCATAGTGCTATTTTCTCGCTGGATTACTGCTGAATACTTAATTTCATTATTGTAACGAAAACCTACTGTAATATAATAATTATCACGTTTGGGACCTACTTGACCATGCCATGTACAACTAGGGCCATTTTATGGTTTAGTTTTACCTTTTCTTATTGTTTGTATTACGTTGTCTTACAGAATAGCTCCTTTTTGTGCCAGGAAGAGTACCCTGAAGCGCAATTTCTGCCCGTTCAATTTCTATGTACAGTATTTTCATTCGTAAATGCGATTTCAAACTGAAAATGTTATTTTCGTTTTTCACATTGGATTTCTTCAGTGCCTTCAGTCCCATATAGATAGACTTGTTTTGTGGCTGTATTGTCGTGCCTCAGTTTTGTGTATTTTGATATGCATTTTTTTTGTCACGGATGTCACTTGTTAGCCAGAAAGCTGTCTCTGAATAGTTTAACATATATATTTGGGTTGAGAATCACTCTTGAATTTGATTGGTTCATCAATTTTAAACTGTAATTTCAGTTTTCGCCACTTTCGGATTACTTTTTCTCATAAGCTTTCTTAAAATCTATAAAGATACTTTCGTATTATAAATGTTTTGATGTGAGAATTAGTTTCATAGCTAAAATTTGTTTCAGGCAAGATCCGTTTGGTCTGGAATTTTCCTGATGTTCACCGAATTTGAATTCAGAAATGCTTATTTTTAACCTCTTGTTCAGCAATTTCACCTTCATTTGATGCTTGTGAATCTGAATTGGTTTTTAGAATTTCTGATAGAAATCTTTCTTTGGGTTTAGGGCAGTTTGGAAGTTTTTTAAATTTTCTATTTCTTGGTTATGTGCCAAGTGGGCACTTTCTTTCATGAAACAGTTTTTGGGGCTGGTATCCATTTAGATTTGTTTTAAGTGTTTCATATAAGAACCCTTGTTTTTTATAAGCCTGAAGATGACGTCTCATAATGTCGTTTTGTTCAATTTTCAAGCTGCTTGGAATTGCTTGGCACTTTTTTTTTCAATTTATTATTTGATGATTTGAATGCTCTTTGTCAAGATTTTACTGCTTGCGCAGTCTGTTCCACCATGGATGTCTCTTTCAATCTTTGTAGAGGAATTTGAGTTTATGTAGTTTCGATAAGTTTCTATTGAGATTTCTTTGGAGTTTTGTGCTTGTGTTTTGAGTTCATTTGCTAATAGCATTGCTTGGAGTTAATCAGTATCATGTTCGGTATTACCTGTATCTGTTTGCTGAACTTTTGAGGCTTTAAATTTAGTTTCACTGTGGTTAGGTAGTGATCTGTAAATATCTGGACATTTGTGTACTTCTACATATTTAAAATCCCCTTGTGATGTGGCTATGAGATTGTGATATGATCAGTACGGATTTCGCCTAAATTCTTGTCAGGTGTTTTTTGTTTTGTTTGAAATGTGTTGACAGTTTTGTGGTTACAATTTCTACACAGTTAGACAAGTATCCATTTTGCTTGTTCCATTTGTGCGCAAGGAAGTCACAAATTATTTCCTTGCATTTTCTCTTGCACTAACTGATCATTAAAATACTGTCAAAATTTTCCCATGATTTTGTGGAATTTTAGAGATTAATTTTTCTATCACCCCCCATCGCATGTTTACTTTTCTGTTCCCCCTCCCCTTGGCTGATTAACATTAATTACTGTTTAAATTTTATTTGCACATTCAAAGTAAATTGTCATTAATTTTGTTCTTCACTTTGATTATGGATCTCTGAATGTCTTATGAAACTGTTCATACAATCTACCACATGGGGTATATTTATTGGTGTTATTTTGCCTTTTTTGCTTTTTGAATAGTCTGTAATTTCCAAAATCTGTGCTACGTGGTGGCATTCTCACTTTGCAATCTTGTTTCTAGCATGGTTAAAATTTTTTCTTAACTATTTCTCCTAATTTGTAGAGCTTTCTTGGATTTAGGAGTGAAGTAATGTTGACTGTACCAAACAAAGTTTTGAATTTGGCCTGAGCAGACCCGAGAATTCAGATGTCTTCTGAATTGGGAACCTGATGGTTGACTATTCTAGACTACTGTATATTTATCCACGTGTAGACAATGTAAGTTGTATGTATGTCACAAATATGTGCCCAAGTACACACAGTTACATAAATAGGTCTGAAATATTTGCTCTGTTACATGTTTGTACAGCATTTTTCACTATTAAATTGAATGTATTGCAAAAGCCCCTCAGTCATAGTAGTTACAATAGTACAGTTGTCTATATAATTTACATATTTCAGGTAATCCAGAGGTTTCAAAACTGCTATTTAATGAATAATTTTGAGTGTATATTTCATGTTTGTCTTAAATCACTTAATTGCATAACTCTATTTTGTTATACAGCACAAGATTTTATTTTCTTTCCTGCTGAGGTGTAACTGGTGGCTGCATCTGTTTCCATGTTCATGTAAAGACTTATTTCTTTGGTGCTTGTCCATCTCTTTATGTAGGACATTGTTTGCAAACTATTCACTTGGAACAGTAAAGATTCCTTCGTGTATAAACAATTCAGTACAGTGAGTCCTCTTTCCACTTTGTTGTAATGTCTATAGCCTCTTACTGCAGCTTAGATGTTACTATATTCAGTACATTTGTTTCCTGGAATATTTTCCATATATAAAGACAGAATTGATAATCCAATATCTGTTTTAATGTGTAAGCTACTGCTCACTTGAATTATTATTACTGAAACTGCATAGCATACTGATGTTAGTTGCTTCAGAGGACTGTAAATTGATCCCACACGTCGGCTTTGACCCATGACGTAAGGGTGTTGTGGTGAGTCACGTCATGACGGTGTGGAGTTTGGTTTGCGAGTGTGGTGTGTTTGTAGATGTCGTCGTGTTGTGGTTTGTTGTGCCCTCTGGTGGTATGTTCTGGGCTTTCGTTTGTGTGATGTAATGGGCTCAGTTTGCTCTTGCTCATTATACAGAATTGTTAGTGTTGGCTGTGTTTGTAGTGGAATTCGTTTCAGTGAGTTAACGATTTAGTGATTTTGTGTGAAGGTTAATTTAGTGTTGTTCACTGTAGGTCTTGTGGTAATTTGAGTAAATTAATTGGTTGTTGTTTTTGTTCAGGAATAGATATGACGGATAAAATTAATAGTGCGCATCTGAGGGAAATGATGGGAAACACTGCTTTGGAACTGATAGTTTTTGCAGCTGTTTGGTTTAATTGCCAGGGTTGTCAAGTGCTCTATTTGTAGCGAAGAAATGAAGTTGGCTAAAGTTCTGGTATCTCGGACCAGGGATGGTTAAATGTGGCGCTGTCGAAAGGATGACATTTGGCGTTCCATACGGCGTGGTTCCTGGTTCGAGAACTGTAGGTTGGGCAATCGCGAGGTTGTACTGGTGACTTATTATTTTTGTTATAGATCCTCACACAGTTTTTGCGCGCATGAGACTTTTGTGAGTGAGAGGAGTGTGCTTGATTGGTTTTCTTTTTGCCGTGAAGTGTGTTCAGAGTTTATTAAGTACAGGGGTTAGCTTGGGGGAGAGGGGCGGCATGGGGTTGATGTGGAGGTGGACGAGTTGCAGTTTAGGAAAAGGAAGTATGGGAGGGGTAAGTCTGTGGCTGGTCTCTGGGTGTGGGGGGCTGTTGTTCCAGGGGGTGAGTGTTCCGAATGTGTTTTTAGGGTTGTGGAAGGGAGGTCTAAGGTGGAATTAGTGGGGTTAATTGAGGGGTACATAGAACTGGGGTCCACAGTAGTTTCAGATGCATTTTCTTCATACAGTGGGTTGGGTGAGAGGGGATTCAATTAAGTCAGTTCTTGTGGGGGGGGGGGGGGGGAGAAGAGGTGCTCTTCCAACCTTCAGTCTCATTTAGATGAGTACTGTTGGCAAAAGTGTCCCTGAGGGCTATTGTGTTTTTTGGGTTTTTTAAAGGGCTGTTAGTAAAATGTATAGGCCTAAAGTGGTTGGTTAGGGTGGTTTGGGTAGGTAGGTAGGTGGGTGGGTGGGTGGCTGCGGCTCAGTGTGGGGTGGATGGTGTTAGTGTTTGTGAGGGGGGAGGGGAGGGGAATTGTGTTGGTTTGTGTTTTAGTTGTGGTCGCATCCGTGTGTGACGACATCGTGGTGAACGCACATTTGTCATTGCCATACTGGCATATCACCCGGCGTGATTGTATGGGGTGCCATTGGTTACACGTCTCGGTCACCTCTTGTGCGCATTGACGGCACTTTGAACAGTGGAAGTTACATTTCAGATGTGTTAAGACCTGTGGCTCTACCCTTCATTCGATCCCTGTGAAACCTTACATTTCAGCAGGGTAATGCATGACCACATGTTGCAGGTCCTGTACGGACCTTTCTGGATACAGAAAATGTTCAACTGCTGCCCTGGCCAGCACATTCTCCAGATCTCTCGCCAACTGAAAATGTGTGGTCAATGGTGGCCGAGCAACTGGCTCTTCACAATACGCCAGTCACTGCTCGTGATGAACTATGGTATCATGTTGAAGCTGCATGGGCAGCTGTACCAGTACACCCCTTTCAAGCTCTGTTTGACTCAGTGCCCAGGTGTATCAAGGCTGTTATTGTGGCCTGAGGTGGTTGTTCTGGGTACTGATTTCTCAGAATCTATGCACCCAAACTGCTTGAAAATGTAATCACATGTCAGTTGTAGTATAATATATCTGTCCAATGAATACCTGTTTATCATCTGCATTTCGTCTTGGTGTAACAATTTTAATGGCCAGTAGTGTAAAAATTTGTAACATCTAATATATCATCCTTGTAGCATGATATTTTATGACGTGCTGTCTATCTGGCTTTTGTTTTTGGTTCTTCAGCTGATTTAGGATTCATAATTTTTCTGATGTTTTACCAGTAAAAGTGGCTGGCATTGTCAAAGCTTCATCCTCCATTGCTGGTGGCGGAGTGTAGTGGAGTTGAGCTAGCAGCCGTAGATTTTATGTACCTTGTGTGCTGATGTCCAAGGGCCTCTTTCCATAGTCAATTCCGGTGTGGTTCTTAGCTTGCTATGTGCAGCAGTCGTTCTGCAGCATGGGAATTCAGGATCCATTCACCTTGAGGTGTTTCTCATTCTTGTTAGTGCCGTGTTTGTGTATTTCTGTAGCTGCTCTGATGAAGCAGGTGTGATAGCTTTTGTCTACAGCAGTAACTTCCATTTTGATGAATTTTACTGTGCTCAGTCACACACAATGCGTACTATGTGGAAAAGTTTGTATTGGAATGACAGGATGATCAATGAACACCAGGACCACGTAAAATAAGCGGCATTGCAGGTTGGGGCAGGTGTAGAAATTTGTCTGGCAGAGCATGAGACCAGCCACATAGTAAAATTTGCTGACACAGAAGTTACTTGTGTAGAGATGAGCTATCACACCACCTTGTTCAGAGACGCCATAGAAATACGCAACATGACACTAGCTTCAACAAGAAAGAAGAAAGCTTAAAGGTGAACAGACCCTGGATTCCCTTGCAGCAGTGAATGACTGTTGCAGATAGTAACGAGAGAACTGCACCGGAAATAACTACACCAAACCCAGCAGTCTGTGTGCCGGCAGTAGTCTGTTTGTGTGCCGGCAGTAGTCTGTTTGTGTGTCAGCAGTCTGTCACGAAACCTTCAACTACTTTCTACCATTTTCTGTAATGGACATGCAATTCTGTTCTTTTAATTTGAGTTAGTTTTTATGATGGAATTAGCTGAAATAGCATTATAAATAAATATATTAAGTGATGCTGACGTTTTTATTTGTGGAATATTCACAATGATCATGGACTTGTACAGGAAATTTATTTCCTGTATTGTCACTTCCAAATTGTTTCATGAGAATCTCTATCTTGAAGCTTTAACATGACAATACATGTAATCATTTGTCATTGCAATAGTAAGATGGCATGTCTGCTTAATGATGGGACATATGTGGTGCACTTGTGGTCTAGGGGTAGTACCTGTGAGTACTACTCAAACTGTCCATGGTCCCAGGTTCGAAACATGCCACCACTTAAATTTGATTAATAATCGTGATTGTCAGCCAAAGACTTCCGGCATAACAAGCCACCCTCATTCTTTCAATGGTCGGCCTTCTCAAAAGGATGAGGAGTGGACAGGGGTTCAGAGCAACTGGGGTGGGTAACTGCCCTTAAAGGCAGAAAAATCAGCAATGATAAACAGCATGAGGATGCAGAAGGCAAAGGAAACCACTGCATTAGAGGCACATAACTTGTATCCTCAGGACATGTGACCTGTAAGTGAGAGTGTCATGATGACCTATCCATTGGCAAAAGATTCTGGACTAGTCCCCTGTTCAGATCTCTGGGAGGGGATTGCCGTAGGGGAAGGTGACCGTGAGAAAAAGATTCAATAATCAATGAAAGGATAACATTCTAAGAGTTTGGCCATTGAATTTCAGAAGTTCAAATGTGGCATGGAAGCTAGAAAATACTGAAAAGGGAAATGCAGAGGCTCAATCTAAATATAGTAGTAGTAGTGGTGAGTGAAGGGAAATGAAAAAGACAAAGATTTTTGGTCAGATGAGTATATGGTAATACCAACAACAGCAGAAAATGGTATAACATAAGAATAATTTATTATGAATAGTGTGTGCCCCCTTGTAGGTCCGGGGGCTAGAATAGGTCAAAGGTATTACTGCCTGTCATAAGAGGCAACTAAAAGGAGTCCCATGCTTTTTGGCATTTGTGATGGTCCTCTGTAGGGTTTGACCTCCATTTTTCAAAATTTTCCTGACGAGCAAGCCAGTTGGGTAAGGGCACCTTACATGGTGCTTCGTGTCCATCGTGCATCGAGATATATAGCCAACTTCCTTGTTCTGGCATTGCAGTCCCACTCATCGTCCATCTCTTGGGTGAGGACACCTTTGTGATTGTTTTCCTCCACCCACTATGCAGTGTAGTTTTCTGCACCGATGATGACCATGGAATTCTTTGCATCTCATATCCAGCACTGTAGCATGTCCGTTGTGGTGGGGCTGCCATGTACCCTGTCAGTTGATGCCTCCACCGTTAACTCCCCACGTGTGCCAAGGAGTAGATGCCACTCACCCTGGGGCATCAGGACTCCCGGCAATGGCCATCATGCCAGGTGGCCTTTGCTGCGGCCGGGAGGTGCCCGTGCTCCCACACCACCTACTTCGGGTGCAACAACCCCCCCCGCCCTCCCTCCCCAACCATCAGGGATTTCAGTCTCCACTTCTGATCCAGAGAAGCGTAAGGCCTCTTCGGCTCCTCTCACCAGGAAGGGGTCCCTTTGGTCACTTTCTTCCAGGTTTCTGCTAGTGGGAAAGGTGACACCTGCCAGTGGCTGAAGAGCCCAAAAGCAGCTGGTTGTAGGGCTTCACACTCATCCTCAGTCCCAGAGACTAAATCAGTGAAGTCCTCCCAGCCAGGGAAACCCTAGGAACAGTGCGAGAAATCAGAAAAGAAGACCCCCAAGAACAAGGAACTTGTGGTGCCCACACCACTGCTTCCTAAAAGCTCTGCTGGACCCTCACACACAATGGATATAGACTGCTCAGGCAAAAAGTCGGTGGCAGCAGGTGACCCTGAGGCATAAACTGCCTCATTGAACGTTCCAAGCCTTCCCAGTCGCACGCTGATGTCATCCTCCAGTGGAATTGCGGCAGTTTTTTGCACCGCCTGGCTGAGCTATGGCAACTGTTAAGCTTTACACCTGCTTTCTGCATTGCCCTCCAGGAAACCTGGTTCCCGGCAATGCAGACCCCTGCCCTCTGCAACTATAAGGGATATTACATGAACCGTAGCTATTATAATAGTATCGGGTGGAGTTCACATTTATGTCGTAAACTCGGTCTGTAGTGAAAATGTGTGCCTTCAAACCCCTCTTGAAGCTGTGGCTGTCAGAATATGGATGACACTGGAAATAACTGTCTGCAACGTATATCTCCCTCCAGATGGTGCAGTACCCCTGAATGTATTAGATGCACTGATTTATCAACTCCCTAAACCTTTCCTACTTTTGGGAGATTTTAATGCCCATAACCCCTTGTGGGGTGGCACCGTGGTTACTGGCCGAGGCAGAGCTGTTGAAACTTTACTGACGCAATTCGATCTCTGCCTCCTAAATAGTGGGCCCACCACATATTTGAGTGTGGTTAGTTACTTGCGAATTGATTTATCAATTCGCAGCCCAGGACGTTTCCCATCTATCCACTGGAGATCACGTGACGACCTTTGTGGTAGTGACCACTTCCCCATCTTCCTGTCACTGCCCCTGCGTCAGGCCCACAGATGCCTGCCCAGATGGGCTTTAAACAAGGTGGATTGGGAAACTTTAACTTAAACTCTCCCTGACATGGTAACATCGATGTGACGGTTGAACAGGTGATCCCTCGCTCTTTAGGGGGCCCCCCCACCCCCTCCCCCTCCCCCCGCCGAGAAACAGTCCCTTGGTGGTCGCCGGAAATTACTGAGGCAACTAGTTGGCAAGCTCTACAGTGACATGAGCGGCACTCTTTACAGTATCTGATAGCCTTTAAGCGGCTCCGTACCCGTGTATGCCAGCTTGTAAAACGACGGAAACAGGAGTGTTGGTAGAGGTAGGTGTCGACCATTGGGTGCCATGTCACCTTCCCATGTCTGGACAAAGATCAGGTGTCTTTTTGGGTACCAGACCCCAACAGGTGTTCCTGGTGTTACCGTCAATGGCGTGCTCTGTACCGACGCAAACGCGAATGCCGAGCACTATGTTTGAAGCTCTGCGTTGGAGAACTACACCCCAGCCTTTTGCACCCTGAAACGGTGAGTGGAAAGGAAAGTCCTCTCATTCACTACACGCCACAGTGAACCCTTTAACGCTCCATTTATGGAGTGGGAGCTCCTCAGCGCACTTGCACATTGACCCGGCACAGCTCGTGGGCCGGATTGGATCCACATTCAGATGATCTCTCTTCTGACTAAAAGTGCCATTTCCTCATCATCTTCAACTAGATCTGGTGTGATGGCCTCTTTTCATCGCAAGGCGGGAGAACACTGTCGTTCCGCTGCTCAAACCCAGTAAAAACCCCCTTGATGCGGATAGTAATCGGCCCATCGGCCCTACCGACGTTCTTTATAAGCTGCTGGAACATATTGTGTGTTGGTTGTTGGGTTGGGAGATGGAGTCACATGGCCTACTAGCTCCATGTCAGGGCGGTTTCTGCCAGGGTCGCTCTACCACTGATAATCTTGTGTCCCTCAAGTCTGCCATCCAAACAGCCTTTTTCAGACACCAACATCTGGTTGCTGTCTTTTTTGACATACGTAAAGCATTTGACACGACCTGGTGACATCATATCCTTGCCACATTGTATAAGTGGGGTCTCCACTTATCCAAAACTTCCTCTAGCTCCGTACTCTGTGTCCAGGTTGGTCCCTCCCATAATCCACCCCCCCCCCCCCCCCTCCCTCATATTCAGGAGAATGACATTCCTCGGGGCTCCGTATTGTGTGTATCTCAATTTTGTAGTGCCAATCAACGGCTTAGCAGCAGCTGTAGGGCTGTCGGTCTCCCCTTGTCTGTATGCAGATGGCTTCTACATTTTGTACTGCTCCTCCAGTACTGGTGTTGCTGAGCAGCACCTGCAGGATGCCATTCACAAGGCACAGTCATGGGCGCTAGCCCACAGCTTCCAGTTTTTTGCCGCAAAGTTGTGTGTCGTGCACTTCTGTCAGCGTCGTACCATTCGTCCGGAACCTGAACTTTATCTTATTGATGATCCACTCACTGTAGTGGGGATATAGTGATTCTTAGGACATCCAGAAGCTCAATTGACTTAGTCAGCGTAAGCAGAAGTGCTGGCAGCATCTCAGTGCCCTCCGCTCCCTGAGCAACACCAACTAGGGTGCAGATCGCTCTGCGCTGCTGCAGCTCTAAAGAGCCCTTGTTCAATCCTGCCTTCACTATGGGAGTCCAGTTTACGGCTCGGTGGTGCCCTCAGCATTGCATTTAGTCAACCCAGTGCACCACTGTGGCATTTGCCTAGCGACAGGAGCTTTTAGAAAGAGTCGTTTGACCAGTGTCCTGGTGGAGGCCGGAGTCCCTCGATTGTGGATCTGATGTGCACAACTGCTTGACAGTTTTGTTGCACACATTCGTAGCTCCTCTGAGCATCTGAATTACTGTCTTCTTTTCCCGCATGCAGCAGTTTACCTCCCGCATCAGCGGCCAACATTAGGGCTCACGATTTCGGTTCGCGTGTGATCCCTTCTCTCTGAACTGGAGTCCTTCTCTTTACCATCTCTGCTTGAGGTCCATTCACATACAACTCCACGGTGTATACCTCGGCCGAAACGTTGTCTGGACCTTTTGCACGGCCCTAAGGACCATTTTAACACCGACGCTCTCCGCTGTCGCTTCCTCTCAATTCTTGACGTGTACTGGGACTCTGAAGTTGTTTACTCGATGGCTGATGGTAATGTTAGCTTCGCCTATGTTCAGAGACCATATTGAACAGCATTCCTTGCCTGCCAGCTGCAGTGTATTTACTGCAGAGCTGGTGGCCATATCTCATCCACTTTAGTACATTCGTTCCTGTTCTGGTAAGCAGTTTCCTCTGTTCTGACTCCCTGAGCAGCTTACGAGCTACCGACCAGTGCTACCCTCACCATCCTTTAGTAGCAAACATGCAGGAGGCCACGTCTGCCTGGGAACGGTCCACTTGTTCAGTGGTGTTTGTGTGGACCCCAGGACATGTTGAAATCCCAGGTAACGAACTTGTTGACAGGCTATGCGGAAACCTCCCCTGGAGATGGATATCTCTAATGAAACTGCCCTGCGTTCTGTCTTATGTCGCAAGGTTTTTCAGCTTTGGGAGACGGAGTGACATAACAGTATGCACAACAAACTGTGTGTCATTAAGGAGACTGCGAATATGTGGAAGTCTTCCCTGCGAGCCTCTTGCATAGAATCAGTTGTTTGTCGACTCAGTATCGGCCGTACGTGGCTCACACCTAGTTACCTCCTCCGTCATGAGGACCCACCTCAATATCGGTGTGGCTTCCAAATTACACTTGTCCACCTCTTGCTGGACTGCCCACTTTTTGCTGCTCTGTGGCGGACTTTTAAATTTCCCAGCACCCTACCTTCGGTGTTAGGCGACAATGCTCCAACAGTAGCTCTAGTTCTATGTTCTATTTGTGAGGGTGTGTTTTATCATTTGATATGAGTTTTAGGGTATGTCCTTTGTCCCTCTGTGTCCTCCACTGTACGGCTTTTAGGGTGGTGGTTTTAATGTAATACAGAGTGGTTTGCTTCTCCTTTCTATTCTCATGATCAGCCAGCCATGGTAATCTGCATTCTAGTTTCTAATTTATTTTTTCTACTTCAGTAATTATCGTAAACCTCTTTCGGTCTCACTTTGACTCGGACACACAAACAAGTGATCATTACTTAGTTTCTGGAATATGACAGTTTTGTCTCCTGTTAGGATTTTGTATCGACATCTTGCTTCCCGTTGATAGAATTTTTTAAGCATTTCCTTACAGTAATTGACACTAAAGTTTTGTGGCATTTGTTGGGAACAGATCTTTTTCATAGCTAGATGTTAATGCAAAATCAAATACATTGCAGTCTCATCGTGCCTTGGGATGTATCACAATAAGTCGTGTGCCAGTCCTTTCGGATCTCATCTTAACATAATTTACTTCTCACAGAATCATGTTTGTGATGAATTGTAAACAGCCATCTGTGAAGGTGATTATCAAAAGTTGAACAATAGGATTTGAGGCACGGTTGTTGATTTTGGCCATTACAAAAATTGTAAAGTCGTATAACAAATCTCTCACACACAATTTCCATTTTTCGCAAGTTTCCTTAAATGCAAGCTGAAAAACCTTAGCCAGTTTCTGGTGAGCTGCTAGAATGAGTACGATACAACTGGTGTCGTGCTGAAGTGGGGTTGATTGGTTGTGATGACACAGTTCTGTAGCAGTAGCCTGAAGTCTAGTTTAGGGTGAAAGGTGATAACTTGGTCGAGTTGATGAAAGCAATGAAAGTGAATGCTAAGTAAAGGTTGTTGTAAGACTGGCATCTAGTATAGTCTAGGTTCATATTTGTTTGTATTTAAACAGTTCACTACAGCCGAACACTGGTTGTGCTGTTGTCATTCTAGTTGTTCGTCTGTTTCTGAGCTGTTTTTTCTAACAGTAACAAATGAAAAACTTTAAAACAGTGGTAACTGTGCATTTCACTAGGTGACACTACTGTGCTGTGTAATTTGCTAAATATTTGTAAATACCCTGATATTTTCTGATGTCTTGTAACTTTTGTATTTATATTATTTCTTTGACTATTAACTTTTATTTTTAACACGGCAAACCAATCGTAACAGCATGTTGTACTATCCAGTGTGTGTAATCCACAAATACGACCAATCATAGAAGAGATGATGATGCGCATCCGTCCAGAAGAGGAGGTGAAGATGATACGGAGACGTGTGGCTATGAGTGAAATGAAAAAGAAGTCTGAATCTGATGAAAAAAATGTAAGTTTGCACTATTTTAAAAAAGTCTCTGTGGTGATTATTTGCTGTTATATATTGTTAGAGGTCTAGTCGTAACAGATCTTCCTATCCATTCTTTTTGCATTAGCGTTACCATTACTGATACAGCTGTGATTTTCATCTGTACTTTATCATTCATAGACTACTTGAGCAGATAGCATCAGACCAGATCTATCTTATTCTCTTTTATGTATGTGCTTATTTAACCCAGAAATTGTCATGATGGTGTAAGATGTCTCACCATAACACTATGAATACAAGTAGCTCCAGTACACATGCACACAGAATGTTTTATGAGGCTAGGACAGTTGGTTAGCTGTGGTCTTGTTGAAGGCACATATCTGGTATTTGCCTGAAGTGATTTAGGAAAATGACAAAAAGCCAAAATCTGGGCGACAGGACAGAGCAAACTATTCCCGAAGATGAAGTCGGTGTCTGTACAACTGCAATGCTTCATTCAGTTGGTTCCAGTTGTTCATTGTTCTTATGTTAATTACATAACCTGCATGTACTCCCTCGATGGTAATATAGGTGAGCCATAATGGTGTGGTTAAAATTTGGGAAATCCAAGAATCTTGGGTTGTTGCCAGATTGTAATCAGTCACTTTCTGCTGCAAGCCTCGGTTCCACTTCAGTGTTCGGTGTGGCAGTGAAATGTTACATGTCTCAGTGATTGGGTATTTTTCATAAGTCTGTATGCCATGTTCTGAGTGAGCAGACTATTATTTCAATAGCTCTGTCTGCAACAAATTTCAGCTGGTAATAGCGAATATACTGTTAATGATTTATTAGAGGAGGAGATGCACTTGGATCGTAAGAAGAGATTCCAAAATCGGATATTGGGTTTTAAGGCATACCCAGATGCAGATACTCGGATCACGATTGAGTATTGAAGAGTAGAGAGAAGTGTAAGATAATCTTCTGGAAGAATCAAAGTGGAAGGAGTTGGATACTGAAGCACTGAGGATGGGCGAGATGTGTTTGAGGTTATCTAAGGCTGTAGATGCTGTGACAAAAAATTCACAGTAGGCAGTTCAGTTGAAGAGGAATGAACTTTCGAAAAAAGGGCAGTCACTTAAGTTGGACAGACATAAAGGCAACGAAAGTGACTGTAAAGAAATGTTGGGTTACAGAAGAAATACAGGGTGAGCGCAAAGTCTTGCCCTGATCATAAAAAATTATAACAGAATAACCATTTGTCATAATAAGTTACATTTGATGCTGTTACATAGGCTAGTGTTACTAGTTGTTGCGACCAGTAGATGGTGCTAGTGCTCCACAACACCAATGCGGTCTGTTAGGTCACGTTAATTGCTGGAGAAATGGCATCAGAGCAGGTGAAAGAGCAATGTGTGCTTTCTTTTCACAAAACGAAATCACCAGTCGGTGTTCGGCGTAAATTTCGGGCTTCCTATGGACGCAGCCCTCCTGACTTTAAATCGGTAAAGCGAGGTATGCAAAGTTTAACGAAACGGGCAGTGTTGAAGATCGTCCTCGAAGTGGCAGGCCTTGTGTAAGTGATGCAACTGTTGATAGTGTTAGACAATCATTTTGACAGAGTCCGTCTAAATCGACTCGTCGAGCTTCTTGTGAACTTCAAATATCGCAAGCAAGTGTGGTGAAGATTCTTCATGAAAGGCTTAGGTTGTGTGCTTACAAAGTGCAAATCTTGCAGGCCTTGCAACCGAATGATTTGCTGACACATGCTGAATTTGCAGCTGAGATTCTAAACAGGATTGATGGTGCTAATGATTACTTAAATCGCATATTCTTTACTGATGTATCCACCTTTCGTGTCAGTGGAATGGTAAAGAGGCATAATGTCCATACAAGGGGTTCAGAGTCTCTACATGCTACTGTACAGTTACTGTGAAACAGTGAAAAAATGAATGTTTGGTGTGGCCTCATGCATAACAAGGTTTTTGGTCTGTTTTTCATCACGGAAAAATCCATTACCGCTAACATTTACTTCCATGTTTGGCAACAGTTCATTGCCACACAGTTAGAAGAATATAGACCGTGGATACTTTTCCAGCAAGATGGAGCACCCCCCATTGGGCTTTGATAGTGCGTGATTTCCTGGATGAAACATTTCCGGATCGGTGGCTTGCAAAGAACGGTCCAACACCCTGGCCACCCTGCTCTCCAGATATTACGCCCCTTCACCTTTTTTTCTGGGGCTATATCGAGGACAGTCTTCGTCACACCAGTTGCTGACATTGATGAACTGAAGGCTAGGATACAAGTTGCTGTGGATACCGTGACAGAATACATGTTACGAAACACCTGGTGGGAACGTGAATACCACCTCAACATTCTCCAAGCTACCGAGGGAGCACACATTGAGGTTTACTAACATAAGTGGTCTAAAAAACACTAGTAACTACGTAACTGCATCAAATGTAAATTATGATGTACTTTCAACATAGCAGCACAGTCAGCAATTGTGATAATCTAATATATAAGACACTATCAGCCTCGATTGTGGTAATGAAACAAACCTTTACCTAGGTTTCAGCCCAAATAATTGAGCCTTCTTCAGAAGATATACCTGAATCTATAATTTGTCTACGAGGGCATGGTCTAGAAATAAGACATGCCCTCTTAGACAAATTATAGATTCAGGTATATATTCTGAAGACGGGTCAATTATTTGGGCTGAAACCTAGGTAAAGATTGGTTTCATTACCGCAATCAAGGCTGATAGTTTCTTATATATTAGTAAATTATTATGTCAAATGGTTATTCTGTAATAAATTGTTTTAATCATAGCTGCACTAGTTGGAACACTCTCCCATAACCTCCAGGCCTCGATCTTCCCTAATTGCTGTCCTCCATCTGCCTCTGCCCACTTCTCTTCTCCCCCTCTGTAGCACTGCACACCAGTGTGCATGGGTCAGTGAAGTGGTGAAATGCACCTATTCGAAACTCGCCAAATTACTTGTGCTCGAGCTACAGAAAGTGGTAGTAGTTGGGGTAATTCACTGACAACTTCAGGGAATTGCTTCCGATGTATGAACACATAGGCTAAGAAGTGCACTGTCCAGTGAAGGAGGTTATGTAGAGTAACATAGTGCTTTTTAATTTCATTTATCTTCAGTAAAATTTGTAAGCAAATGTGGTGCCATATTATGTCTGAATTACCTTCATTCAAATATTTCTTGGAATAGTCTTTCGCCAGCCGGAGTGGCCGTGCGGTTCTAGGCGCTACAGTCTGGAGTCGAGCGACCGCTACAGTCGCAGGTTCGAATCCTGTCTCAGGCATGGATGTGTAGGATGTCCTTAGGTTAGTTAGGTTCAATTAGTTCTAAGTTCTAGGTGACTGATGGCCTCAGAAGGTAAGTCACATAGTGCTTAGAGCCTTTTGAATCAATAGTCTTTCATTGTGACATTCTCAACCATTTTGTTTCAAATACTACTTCCAAATCAGTTTAAAGCTGATGTGACATTCTTTTGGTTTTGGCTGACACTATTTTTGAATACTGAGGCGAGTATTTTTTGTACTGTAGAACAATAAAAATTCATTAGTAAATTTGTTGTGTGCTACTTTACCTTTCCTTCATACTGTGTTCTAATAACTTTTCTCAGTATGAATAAAATATATAGTAAATTATTACATATTCCTGTTGTTACAGAGTATTAATATTGAACATGCTATTCATATTGAACATTATACTGGGTGTACATAAAGTCCAGGAACACTTTAAATTATTTATTGCACACGAACTAAATATTGTACAGATGTCATGCATATTGCATTTTGAAGAGAAACTCTGAAAGGTGCGTTTTTTTTGCAAGCATTCAGTATGCAAACCGTGAGTGACTCGGCAGATGTCAATATGGTAATAGAATTCTTGCCATGCCCGTACCAGTGTGGCAGTCACTTCTTGTATTCTCCCGGAGCTCTTCTACGTTGAGTGGTAGAAGCAGTACGTACACCAGATCATTAATTTGTCCCCATAGAAAAAAAAGGCTCTCACAGTGCGATTTGGCGATTGGGGTAGCCATTTCATGAAGCAGCTGTCCCCTTCTGTAACACGGCCGTGTTTTGGCTAGCACTGACTATTGGCAAATTGCCAAACTACGCTATGGCTGTATATATGTGGGGGGGGGGGGGGGGGGGAGATACTTGAAGAGTTTCTCTTCAAAATGACATATGTATGATATCTGTACAGTGTTTGGTTCTTGTGCAGTAAATAATTGAAAGTGTTCCCGGTCTTGATGCACACCCTGTATTCATATTTCTTAGCAAACTTGTTTACAATGCTAGCTCAATGTGTAATAACCACCATTAAATCAAGTGGCAACTAAAAGTGTTTAATTAGCAGCCATGGAAGTTAGATAAATAAAACTTGCTCTCACATACAACAAAAAATTACTTCTGGAAAATTTGGAATTTCAACCTGGAAATCTCAGAAATTGTATGATGAGTCATCACCTTGAGCTTTTTTGCATGTTGATTGTTTTCCATATTTCTCAGCACTGACAGACAGTTTACTAAATTTATTGAAAATATTTATATAGTATGTCTGTCTTCCATAAACAGCTATCTGATGACTGACACTGGTCTATCAGTCCAGTTGTCATTACATTCAAGCCAAACCCACAAAAATAACAACTAATTATTAATAATGCTGCATTTTATTTCTTGCAGTCAAAGGAAGAAGAAAGGTTAGCATTGCTAAGAGAATACAGAGCATTAAAAATGGAAGTCCAGGAAAAGAAAGCAAAGGAATTAGCACAAAAGGAGAGGATAGAATCTCTTAAAAGAGAGATCAAAGAAAAACGTACGTCTTTTCCAATGTTGGTTAGTTAATGCCTTGTAATATGCAATAGTTGATTTTAATTATTGTTAATATTACTATTACTCGTAGTGTTTCAATATTTATACCACCATACTGCTGAAATTCAGTCCCAGTAGTGATCATTCAAATGGTGTCATAAACTGTTTTTGAGAGTGTGCTACAGAAAGTGCTAAAGTTGGAGAAAAATGTATGAGAATTCAGGCAAAGGAATTGCTAAAAGTATATAGACATGGGCACCATTAAAAGGATAGACTGCTTAAATACTACTTTGATGGTTGCTAGAAAGTTTTTCCTTTACTGCAGTGTAATTGATGTGCTGCTACTCTGTCAGAAGATTATAGGCATCTCTGCAATCATCCAATATCTTTCTTAGAAGCAGAGCCACATGACATCATCTGAAAATCTTTTTGGAAGGTTTCACATCGACATATATGCATTATTCCATCCAGGAATTTCCAGTGTTATGCATTCCCACATGTTGCATGATGTTGAAGAAAGAGCGGGGAGGAGGGGGGGGGGGGGGGTTGAGAGAGAGAGAGAGAGAGAGAGAGAGAGAGAGAGAGAGAGAGAGAGAGAGAGAGAGACTGAAGGTCATCAGTAAAGAACATGTAACTAACATTTCACAATTTGTTGTGATCAACCATAAAGGAACTAGTAGTACATTGGTAATAAAAAAATACATGCATAATAAATATACTCATTTCAAAGATGTTTCCTTTTCAGTGTATTATACTTGAACTATTTTCTCTACCGTGATCAATTCGATGAGATGATAGGAGTTATACAGTTGCTCTCAGATCCGCAGCACTGTAGCAGATGTGATTTCATGTCAACATCTAGATAGTTCTTTGCTCCAGGAATGCATCATTGTTTCACTTTTTGTCTTCATTTTACAACTCCTTTTAGACACATTCATTGTGATCAACCATTCTTCAGAGACCTTTAATGTGTGACAAAATTAGTGTTGCTTGCAAATGTCAAATTTTTGAATTGTTCTCCTTGCATTTTGATTCCTTTGTCAAATTTTTCTGTTGTCCTCCACTGCTTGTTCAGTCTACCTATTGAATAGCATTGGGGATAGGCTACAAACCTGATTCACTCCATTCTTGATCACTGCTTCCCTTTCGTGTCCTCAAACTCACAGCTGCATTCTGGTTTTTATAAAAGTTGTAAATAGTCTTTTGCTCCCTTTTTTAATTATACAACTTTCAGTATTTCAAATAGTGTATTCCAGTCAAATTTGTCAAAAGAATTTATGTAAATCTACAAATGCTATAAACACTGATTTGCCTTTCTTTAACCAATCTTCTAAGATAAATGGCAGGATCAGTATTGCCTCATATGGTCCTACATTTCTCCAGGGAGATGTGATTATTCAGAAGTAATGACAAGGATGGGCTTTCTGTAAGTTCTGGTAGAAGTCTTGTCTGTATGTAGCCACTTTGTCAGTGACATTGTTGTCAAGGTTATGCAGTGCACACAGCCAAAGAAAGTGTCAGGACTGTTTGACTGGTGAAATGAAAGCTTTGAAAAAACTTGACTAATGCCAAATGAAAAGGCAGAGTAACAGGCGGAATATAATGCCCAATTAAGTCCCACCTCCAAGGTGTCATTGAGGCAAACAGTATCACTTTTGTGAGGAGTGCCAAAGACAATCACACAGTTGGCTATGGTGCTGAGTCTTCTCCCCACCCCACCCCCCACCCCCTCCCCTTTTCCCCACAGCATGACACAGCAGGTAATGTCTGTTTGCCATGGGAATTAAAGGTGACAATGTCAGCTTGTCCTCAGGAAATGTAATCTGTCATTTTTGTATTGGCCTTGTCTGCAATTTCGTAGACACAGCCTTTGATCCCATAAAAGCATTATAACTGCCATATTTTGAAGGTAAAAACAGTCATACTCGGCAATCTACACATTGTGATTTCACTATTTCTTGGTTGACATTGCGTGATGGGCTAACAGCTTGAAAGTAAGGAAATTATTCAGTATTATGTGAATGAAAAGGTGTATACAGGGTTGTCCATTGATCGTGACTAGGCCAAATATCTCATGAAATGAGCGTCAAACGAAAAAACTACAAAGAACGAAACTTGTTTAGCTTGAATGGGGAAACCAGACGGCACTATGGTTGGCTCGCTAGATGGCGCTGCCATAGGTCAAACAGATATCAACTGTGTTTTTTTAAATAGGAACCCCCATTTTTATTACATATTCGTGTAGTATGTACAGAAATATGAATGTTTTAGTTGGACCACTTTTTTCGCTTTGTAATAGATGGCGCTGTAATAGTCACAAACGTATAAGTATGTGGTATCACGTAACTTTCCGCCAGTGCGAATGGTATTTGCTTCGGGATGCATTACCTGTGTTAAAAGGGACTGTTCACAAATTGCGGAAAAGGTTGATATCGTGTTGACGTATGGCTATTGTGATCAAAATGCCCAATGGGCGTGTGCTATGTATGCTGCTCAGTATCCTGTACGACATCATCCAAGTGTCCAGACCGTTCGCCAGATAGTTACCTTATTTAAGGAAACAGTTAGTGTTCAGCCACATGTGAAACGTCAACCACGACCTGCAACAAATGATGATGCCCAAGTAGGTGTTTTAGCTGCTGTTGTGGTTAATCTGCACATCAGTAGCAGACAAATTGAGCGAGAATCGGGTAGCAGACAAATTGAGCGAGAATTGGGAATCTCAAAAACATCTGTGTTGAGAATGCTACAACAACATCAGTTGCACCCGTACCATATTTCTGTGCACCAGGAATTACATGGCAACGACTTTGAACGTCGTATACAGCTCTGCCACTGGGCACAAGAGAAATTACGGGATGATGACAGATTTTTGCACGCGTTCTATTTTACGACGAAGCGTCATTCACCAACAGCGGTAACGTAAACCGGCATAATGTGCACTATTGGGCAACGGAAAATCCACAGAGGCTCTGAAAAGTGGTACATCAGCGACCTTGGTGGGTTAATGTATGGTGTGGCATTATGGGAGCAAGGATAATTGGCCCCCATTTTATCGATGGCAATCTGAATGGCGCAATGTATGCTGATTTCCTACGTAATGTTCTACCGATGTTACTACAAGATGTTTCACTGCATGACAGAATGGCAATGTACTTCCAACATGATGGATGTCCAGCACATAGCTGGCGTGCGGTTGAAGCGGTATTGAATAGCATATTTCATGACAGGTGGATTGGTCGTCGAAGCACCATACCGTGGCCCGCACGTTCACCAGATCTGACGTCTCCGGATTTATGTCTGTGGGGGAAGTTGTAGGATATTTGCTATCGTGATCCACCGACAACGCCTGACAACATGCGTCAGCGCATTGTCAATGCATGTGCGAACATTACGGAAGGCGAACTACTTGCTGTTGAGAGGAATGTTGTTACAGGTATTGCCAAATGCATTGAGGTTGACTGACATCATTTTGAGCATTTATTGCATTAATGTGGTATTTACAGGTAATCATGCTGTAACAGCATGCATTCTCAGAAATAAGTTCACAAAGGTACATGTATCACATTGGAGCAACTGAAATAAAATGTTCAAATGTACCTACGTTCTGTATTTTAATATAAAAAACCTACCGGTTACCAACTGTTCGTCTAAAATTGAGCCATGTGTTTGTGACTATTACAGCACCATCTATCACAAAGTGGTCCAACTAAAACATTCATATTTCTTTACGTACTGCACAAATATGTAATAAAAAGTGGGGGTTCCTATTTAAAAAAATGCAGTTGATATCTATTTGACCTATGGTAGTGCCGTCTAGCGGGCCAACCATAGCGCCATCTGCTTTCCCCCTTCAAGCTAGACAAGTTTCGTTCTTTGTAGTTCTTTTGTTTGATGCTTATTTCGAGAGATATTTGGCCCAGTCATGATCAATGGACCTCCCTGTATAGTTGAAGCTTACATTTGTACTGGCTCATAAAATTGTTCAAACAGTGCCTAAATATTTAGCACTCTATGAAAGATTAATATTCAGAAGTTGGTAACAAAATGGTGATGCAGCGGTGTCTTATTCTGATTGTAACTGTAAGTCTTCTGTTAGCAATATGGAGCTGGTTGTTTAATAGGACCGTACCAAGACATTAGTTTTCAGGACAATGAAAAACATGAAACACTGCATAAAAATTGTCAACATATAATTTGAAGATTGGTTTGCTGTAGCACCAACTGATATTTGTTTTTTATATTCTGTCATATTTGCTGGGCATCTACTTTCCACTAACTTCTAGTGATAAACCAGCAGAATCACAGAGGACAATAGTAACATTTCAAAACAATGTCAACGACATATAAAGAAACACAATTAGTTATTTCAGGCAGTTCCATAACGGAGATGATGATGACTTTTGATTTCATTTCCGTGAAACAGATGCATTGTAAGAGTTATTAGCACATGCCGACTTCATCACTCATAGCTTTCTTCATAACCAGTTTGTGGTTCATACTCTCCCAAGTTCCAAAAGCTTGTCACTTGACAGTAACATTAGATAGATGTTAGTCAGACAAATGTCCCAGTGCTCAAAACTATGAATTCCTCTAGTGAGACAGTCTAGTGTTTGGTTATGTTGGAAAAAAGGTGAGAAGAGATTAGAGAGACATCACCAAGAACTGCAGTTGGAGAGAACAGAATATGTGGATGAAGAAAGGTGAGTACTCAAGGAATGTGAACTTTAAAATTTTCCTGGCGAATTGACTGTTCAATCAAATCTCGGGCTTGCAGCTGGTCATCATTCAATACTTCGCACGATATTTCAACTGGGCACCTGCCGGTCATCTTCAGGTGAGCCGTCGCAAACTGGTGAAAATGTCCTCCGTTCCGCAATATATATAGCGTACTGTAACTATTCTGCGCATACGTCGAAAACTTGATAGATGAACCACACTGGCCCGCCGGCAGCGCCCTCCCTGGTGGAATAGTGGAACTCAGTCGCCGTCTGCATTGCTGTTTGCCACGGCCGTTGACGCACTCTGTCTTCGATTTGAGCAAATCGTGGAGATGATGGGATACTGTGCACTGTCCAGCTGGTAGCCGCTGTCACGGTTTAACAGATTTTCCACCAGTTGTATTTCTACGGATTCTTTAATAATGGAGTCCCAGAAAGATTTTGCTGTGGACAAAATCATTGTTTTCTCATACTCCATTGAATGTCCAATAGAAATACAATGTTCAGCAATAGCGAACTTGCTTGGCTGCAAAAGGCGGGTGTAACGTTGATGTTCAGTGCAGCATTCTTTCACGGTGCGTGTGGTTTCACCTATGTAAGCCATACCACATTGGCACGGTATCTTGTAAATTCCGGCCTTTCGTAGTAACAGACTGTCCTTAACTGATCCCCCAAGGTCCGCAATCTTCGATGGTGGTCGGAAAACCACTTTTACCTGAAATTTTCGGAGGATTCTTTATTGTTAGTGCCCTGTTACCTTGTGGTGTTTAGAAGGCTAGAGGTATGGTCTGCTAAGTGACTCTACCTATAGGAGGATTGATTACGATCCTACAGGACGTGTGCAATGGAAAACTTCAGCACTATTAAATTCCTCCTCCTTACCGCAAGAGACCATCAAGAGGTTAAGACCACATGGTTGTGTACCTCCGAGACTGTATGGCCTTCCAAAGATTCATAAAGAGGGTCTTCCACTGTGTCCAATAGTGAGCAACATTGGAGCTCCTACATATGATTTAGCTAAACATCTCACTTCCTTACTGAGACCTTTCGTAGGCAAGTGCTCACGTCACATATTTTATCAGTAGACTGGGGGCTCTTCGTCTTAGCAGTGTAGACCTTCTAGTAAGTTTTTATGTGGTCTCACTTTTTACAAAAGTTCCTCTTGCAGATTCTTTGACACTGATTGGTAACATGTTTCCTGTTGATATCACTGCTTTGTTCAGGCACGCTCTTTCTGCAAATTATTTTATGTTTAATCAAGATTATTTTGAACAGACTGATGGTGTCGCCATGGGTAGCCTCCTGTCTCTTTCGTGGCCAACCTTTTTATGGAGGATTTTGAAGAGAGCCCTTGAATCAGCTACTCTGAAACCAACAGTATTTTGGTGGTATGTGGATGACACTTTCATAGTGTGGCCTCATGGAGAAGATAAATTAATAGAGTTTCTACATCACCTCAACTCCATTTATAGCAACAACCGGTTCACCATGGAAATAGAGAAATATTGTTGTTTGCCTTTCTTGGATGCCCTGGTTCGAAGGAAGAATGATGGTTCTCTAGGGCATTCAGTTTACCGGAATCCCACTCGTACTGATTTGTACCTGCAAGCATCGAGTTGCCATCACCCATTGCAAACCATGAGTTTGCTTAAAACACTTGTTCATAGAGCTCATACTGTCTCAGATCTAGATAGCTTACCTCAAGAACTCACCCATCTAAAGACAGTATTCAGTGAAAATGGATATCCCATCCAGCAGATTAACAGGGCACTAACAGTTAAAACTAAGAAGCAGGAAGTGAATAAAGAAGAGAACAAGCCGGAACAATCTTTAGCTTTTCTTCCTTTCGTTGGCAACACTTCGTTTAAAATAGAAAGAATCCTCCGAAAATTTCAGGTAAAAGTGGTTTTCCGCCCACCATCAAAGATTGCGGACCTTGTGGGATCAGTTAAGGACAGTCTGTTACTACGAAAGGCCGGAATTTACAAGATACCGTGCCAATGTGGAATGGCTTACATAGGTCAAACCACACACACCGTGAAAGAACGCTGCACTGAACATCAACGTTACACCTGCCTTTTGCAGCCAAGCAAGTCCGCTATTGCTCAACGTTGTATTTCTATTGGACATTCAATGGAGTATGAGAAAACAATGATTTTGTTCACAGCATCGTCTTTCTGGGACTCCATTATTAAAGAATCCATAGAAATACAACTGGCGGAAAATCTGTTAAACTGTGACAGTGGCTACCAGTTGGACAGCGCACGGAATCCCATCATCTCCACGATTTGCTCAAATCGAAGAAGACAGTGCGACAACGGCCGTGGCAAACGGCAATGCAGAGGGCGACTGAGTTCCACTATTCCACCAGGGAGGGCGCTGCCGGCGGGCAGTGTGGTTCATCTATCAAGTTTTCGGCGCATGCGCAGAATAGTTACAGTACGCTATATATTGCGGAACGGAGGACGTTTTCGCCAGTTTGCGACGGCTCACCTGAAGATGACTGGCAGGTGTCTAGCTGAAATATCGTGCGAGGTATTGGACGACGAGCAGCTGCAAGCCCGAAATTTGTTTGAACACTCAAGGAATGTTTGAGGTCTTCTAAAAGAACATGACAACCCAGTTCTTATTGTGTAGATTAACATCCATTATTTTCACCCAGGTCATGTTTGAAATGTTCTGTTATCATTATCTTTCTATGCTAGTATTATTAAATAACCTCATACAATACTGATGCTGTTTGTTATAAACTTAGTTATTCCCTCTTTCCTGCAATTATCAACTTACCCTGCCAAGAATGTTTCCCTTAGTCTCCATTTGACAGTAACATTGTCATGTGTAAAAGAAATTTTGCTTCCTCCTGCAATTGTTCAGCAACTAAGTTAAAGAGCATTTCTCTCTATTCCTTCAACAGCATATTTCATTCACAACACGAGTGATGCATGATTGATGCATGTAGAGTGTAGAGTCTTCGCGTAGATGATCCTGGTCTAGGAGGAAGTGTGGTCGTTGTAGGACTTGTAGTATTACAGCTTTCAGTTACTCGTATTAGACACCCGTTTTATTTCAGATCAAAAAGCTTCAAGTTTGCTACATGAAATTCGTGAGCTGAACAACCTAACTTTGACTGTGAAAGCAGCATCTCAGCAGCTTGAGAATGGCATGAAGCTAATGTGTGACAGTAATTGCATCACATCGTACGGCAAGAATGCTAAGCAGGTAAGTGAAGAGGTCTACTATAGCATTTATTTTGTTGTTAATGTAACTGTATGTATTTGGTTGTTGAGGGTGTTACCTTGCTGCATTCATTAAGTTATTTGCCCGTTCAGTGTGCCAGCAAAGGTACTTTCATAAAAGAAATCTGTCCCCCCCCCCCCCCCCCCCCCCCCCGCCCCTCTCATATCTTCTAGATTCATAGAGCAATTTCATTATGATACTATTCCTAAAAACAGGAAAAATCCTCCTCACAAAGTTGGCATAGTGTTTCCCTCTCAAGCTGTGTGCGAAAACCACTTTAGTGGTGTTGCAGAGGAAGCCACTTCTCATCTCGACTTAGAAAGTATCATTCTCCATTTTTTTATATAACCTGATCCTACTGTAGGCAGCATTGCAGAGAGCTTTCATATACTGGTAGAACCTTACATAGCTATTCTTTGACATCGGTCCATTAACAGACAAGTATTACGCAAATGTTCTGTGAACTCAGATTGCAATACCTGGAGGCAAGGAGGCATTCTTTCAGGAAATCACAACTGAGAAAAATTATAGAACTGGAATTTGTGAGAAATGGGAGAATGACCCTACTGCCCACCAATATACATCTTGTGTAAGGGCCACTAAGAGGAGATTAATCAGGGCTTGTACGGAAACAGTTTTTTGCCCCTACCTCCATTTGAGAGCACAAGAGGAGAGGAACTGCAGCTATCCACAGAGGTCCAGTGTAGGCTGTGATCATCATATGACAGTGAAACTTTGTAGACATGTTCAGGTGGAATGATTTATGCGTTGGAAAAATTACTTCAAATTTTGGCCACCAGACGCAAATGTGGTGGTGTTAATTAGAGATGGGCAAAACTGTTCTTTTCAGAGATTCGATCAGAACTGTTCACTCCCTGAAATGAATTAGCTCTTTTTCATGACTCACCACTCATTTACAATAGAAAATAAATGGAAGGCACATTGCCCTTTAAACTTGGTTTATTCCAGTACTATACCTGTATTTTGATCTTATTTGATCCTATTTTGAAGTAACACAGATAATGAGTAAGAATTTTGTATTGTTTATTGAAATTTCCACGATATGACAAAGTTTTTGATTATTGATTTATTTTGCACTATCGTGGTTCTTTGGGTGATCGGAAAATGTTGTAACTTGAGATTTACATTAACAATATATTTGGCTATAATGTATTAAAATTTCATTAACCTCATACAAATACATCGCAAGCCATATATTTTTAAAGTGAACGTTTCCTTTCGAAGACGCCTAAAATCGCAGAATCCGTACCAGAATAAGAAAAAAATATGTAAATTTGACTGTAAAACGAAAGTGCTGCATATAGCCTTACGCAGAATAAAACAAGGAAAATATTGGTGTATCACATTTTGCGATACGTTTATCGGTTCGCTCGTAATTAAAGCGTAAATTCGAGTGTCCATAATAAAAATCCTATAGTAAGAGGAGTCATCAGGAACCTAATCTAATCAGTTTAAACAAATAAAAATAAAATAAAAACAATTGATGTATACATAACATAATAATGTAATATACATAGCGGTATTACTACGAAGAACAATATCCAGTGGGGACGAACTCCGATGCAGAGGCGCTGAGTCGAGCAGGTCGAGCCGCGAGCTGTATTACTGCGTGAGCTGAGACCGCAGAGACCGGAGTGACACCTGAGTCGCTTTGCTCGATGCTCTGGCTAGAGTCGAGATGGTGGGGTGAGCGTCGAGCGGGCGAGTTCCGTGGGTGGGGGGGAGCGGTGAACTCACCCGCTCAGAGACAAATCGTCCGTTCCCTTACGAGCAGGTTTTTGCAAGTAGTTCCTATGTTATCCGCTAGGTGGCTCTCTGTCCTGTTGCTCGCATCAACTGCCCAGAGGGCAGGACGTGCGACTGCAACGATCGCCGACAGAGTGCGATGCGAAGTTAAGCTGCGCCAGACACTGCACAGTGCACACGGCAGACGACGCACAGAGACGGCACGGCATATGTGAAACACAGAATCCAATGGGGCACTGCACAATGCAGGCAGCCAAGGTAGAAGCAGGGCAGAGGCCGGCACTGGCTGTGTTGTGTGGCATGCAGTGTGCTGTGACCAGCAGAGGCGCTGCTGATATGCTCCGTCTCTCTCTCTCTCTCTCTCTCTCTCTCTCTCTCTGCCGTGGGAAACGTTTGGAGCTACCGTTCTTTTTTCTGAATCACTGATTGTTCACTCCTTTGAAAGATTGAACTCTATGAATTAGTTCAAGAGCGGATCCCCCATCTCTAGTGTTAATGTTAGAAAGATGTATAGAAATGTATCCATATGTAATGGATTAGGAATGGGACATGGGCAGAAAAGGTCAAACAAGCAAGAAAGTCATAGCGTTGTTTTTATTTTTAATCTGTTACACAATTCATTCAATACGAGCACCAGAGACATCGAGATGCTGTGTCTGTGAAATGATGCGATCGACAGTTGGCCGCAGCAGTTCTGGTAAAATCTGAGCAACATATTTCTGTTTACTGGCCTTCAGAGCACATAGAGACCAAATGTGTCCCAGGTAAACACATTATTTTAGATCTTCCCAGAACCAAGTCATGTGGTTTCATATCTCGAAGGCCATGCATCTAGAAAATCTCTAGACATAAAACGATCACGGAAGGTTGCATTAAGCAGATCTTTCATCGGGCGAGCGACACGAGATGTTGCTCCATCTTGCATGAAAACAGTGGCTTCCACAGAGTTGTCTTCCAAAGCAGGAATCGTGCTGTAAGAGGACATCTCGATAATATGAATTCGTCACTGTATAGGTACTCACGAATGCACATTACACTATTTCATACAGAAAGGACAATGGCTCTTGAGTGTAACACAAGGTTTAGCAGTACCCCAAATTCGGCTGTGCTGTGCATTCACTGCACCCTGTAGTGTAAAATGTGCCTCATTGCTTCAAATGATGTCAGGCCACATGTCATAAAATTTGATCTGTGCCAGAAACCGAAGAGCAAATTCAGAATGTTGCTGCTGATTCAGAGATTCCAGTCACTGCACTGTCTGGCTGTTGTGCAGATACTAGTGTAAAATAAAACTCAAAACTTTCCGTACTGTTGACCATGGGATAGAAAATTTTTGTGACACAGCCCAAGCACTAGCACCATCTGGGGAATGTACTGCACAGTCAGTTACAAAAAAAAGCACCTCGTCAATACAGCACGGATGCCATACTGTCGTACAAGGTACAGTGCCAGATTTACACCTGGTGGCCAAAACTGAACCAAGTTTTTTCCAGGTGTTGACAGATGTGAAAATTACCGAACTATCAGTTTAATAAGTCACAGCTGCAAAATACTAACGTGAATTCTTTACAGATGAATGAAAAAACTAGTAGAAGCCGACCTCGGGGAAGATCAGTTTGGTTTCCGTAGAAATATCGGAACACGTGAGGCGATACTGACGCTATGACTTATCTTAGAACCTAGATTAAGGAAAGGCAAACCTACGTTTCCAGCATTGTAGACTTAGAGAAAGCTTTTGACAATGTTGACTGGAATACTCTTTCAAATTCTGAAGGCGGCAGGGGTGAAATACAGGGGGTGAAAGGCTATTTACAATTTGTACAGAAATCAGATGGCAGTTATAAGAGTCGAGGGACATGAAAGGGAAGCAGTGGTTGGGAAGGGGGTGAGACAGGGTTGTAGCCTCTCCCTGATGCTATTCAATCTGTATATTGAGCAAGCTGTAAAGGAAACAAAAGAAAAAATCGGAGTAGGTATTTAAATCCATGGAGAAGAATTAAAAAGTTTGAGGTTCGCCGATGACATTGTAATTGTCAGAGACAGCAAGAGCAGTTGAACGGAATGGGCGGTGTCTTGAAGGGAGGATATAAGATGAACATCAATAAAAGCAAAACGAGGATTATGGAATGTAGTCGAATTAAATCAGTTGATGCTGAGGGTATTAGATTAGGAAGTAAGACACACAAAGTAGTAAAGGAATTTTGCTATTTGGGGAGCAAAATAACCGATGATGGTCGAAGTAGAGGGGATATAACATGTAGACTGGGAATGGGAAGGAAAGCGTTTCTGAAGAAGAGAAATTTGTTAACATCAAGTATAGATTTAAATGTCAGGAAGTCGTTTCTGAAAGTATTTGTATGGAGTGTAGCTGTGTATGGAAGTGAAACGTGGATGATAAATAGTTTGGACAAGAAGAGAATAGAAGCTTTCGAAATGTGGTGCTACAGAAGAATGCTGATAATTAGACGGGTAGATCACACAACTAATGAGGAGATACTGAATAGAATTGCGGAGAAGAGGAGTTTGTGGCACAACTTGACAAGGAGGGGGGACCGGTTGGTAGGACATGTTCTGAGGCATCAGGGGACCATAAATTTAGCTTTGGAGGGCAGCGTGAAGGGTAAAAATCTTAGAGGGAGACCAAGAGATGAATACACTTAGCAGATTCATAGGGATGTAGGTTGCAGTACGTACTGGGAGACGAAGCTGCTTGCACAGGATAGAGTAGCATGGAGAGCTGCATCAAACCAGTATCAGGACTGAAGACAACAACCAACAACAACAACAACAACTACTACCACTACTACTACTACTACTACTACTACTACTATAAATAATTCACTCTGTGCTGTCTAGACTAAGAACAGATAAACAATATAAGGCAGTGAGAAAGTCGAGGATAGGCTGCAGCAGGTGGAGCATGCAGTCATTCGAGCAAGCCAGTGGATGTGGAGCAAGAGCTAGTGCATTCTGTACTGGTATTTTGAGTTCTGTCACGGGGAGAATTTTCTCAGAGAATGCTATTTAAGTTGTAAGAGAGAAATGCTTGTTTAGACACACAAGTGGTGTGGCTCTGTGGGTAAGTTCCTTGCTTCACATGCAAAGATATGGGACAGATCCCCATTTAGTCTTGATGTTTCCTTCATTTCACGTACTGTCTCTTTCTCCTCTGGACAACTGTCTCTTAATGTGGAAAAATACCAGTTGTGCAGTGGTATGGTGTGCGTCGAAGTTTAACACACCTCGACTCGCTAGGAAGAAAACGGCATCCCACCTCAAACAGGACCGCGTCTAGTAAACCACTACGGTGTTGAAGACAATCTGTAGGATAAGGACAACTGTAATTTTTTGTGTTAAAATAATCAGTTGTGTAGCAGTTGTCTTAAAAAGCAGTGCCCCAAAATGTTGTTTCCTCCCCATGCATAGACAGGACTATTTATGAGTCAATGCAGGTTGTCAGTAAAATAGTTCAGTGTAACTGGACAAAGCTAATGATGTTTTTCTTATTATAACATATCACTTCATAAAAGTGATAACTTACTACCTGTACCAGATGCAGAAGTATGAAACAGGAATTCCCCTATAGATAGTGTTAGTCATCAGTGTAGGGCCTGTGAGACCGCGTCTGCAGCTCCATCTGCTTCCTGAAACGGCTGATGACGAATGTCAGTGCACACGAATCCAAGTTCCGTACATCGGTATCTGTTTCAAACCTGTAAACTTGTCAAGTTTTTTGCTTACAAACTAAGAGTTACGGACAAGATTCATTTTTTTGATGTGAGAAAAGAGCGTGGGAAACCACCAAAAAAGTTAGAAGACAACCAATTGCAGGTTTTGAAGATAATGGGGAGTGGGTGAGGATGATGGGCAGTGATACTCAAACTCAACAGGAACCCCCAGAACAATTGAATGGAACTCAAAAAGCCATTTCTTTTTGGTTGAAAGCTATGCGAAAGATGCAGAAAGTGGGAAAATTGGTTCAGCATGAACTGAATAAAATACGGAAAGCAGATCAAAAGACCACTTGGGAAATACTACTCACCAGATAAAAAGAAAGTCGTTTCTCCATCAAATAGCGACAGGTGATGAAAAATGGATAATTTTGAGAATACTAAGTGTTGTAAATCAAATGTGAATCCAGGCAAACCATAGACATCCAGTGTAAGACCAAATTGCTTTGGAAAAAGACGATACTCTGTTTGGTAGGACCAGAAGAATGTCATCTATTATGAGCTGCTAAAATCTGGTGAAGCCAATCACACTGATCACTGCCAACAATAAATGATCTATTTAATTCGAGAATTAAGTAAAAAATGACCAAAATAGGGAAAAAGAAAAGTCGTATTGCTCCGTGATAACACCCCATCTCACAGAAAAATGGGTCAGGGAAATGACCCAGGCATTCAGTTGAGAAATACTAGGGCATGCTGCTTAGTTTTCAGACTTGGCTTCGTCCTATTATCATCTATTTGCATCACTGGGACACGCTTTTACTGAACAACGCTTAAATTCATATGAAAATGTATGAAAATGTCTCACTGACTGGTTCTTTTCGAAAGAACTACTGTTGTTGTTGTTGTTGTTGGTTTTTTTTTTGCATGCAATTCATAGCCTGCTGGAGAGGTGGGAGAAATGTATAAACAGCAATAGAAATTATTTTGAATGAAATATTGTCAGTCAGTTTCAAACAGATGTGTAATTATTGCAGCCAAATTCCAGTGACATACAGTACTTATACAACTGCTATGTTTCCAGTGAGTGATCGTCATCAGCACATAGGAATTTTGCTAAGTGAGTAATAAGTGAGAAGTAGAGAATTTGTTTAAATGTGCATGAAATCGGGAGGACGGACATCTTGTTTCCACAAGCAACTGGTTACCACAATACAGCACTCTGTGGAGATTCACCACTTCTCAGAGACAGCACTGCCCCAGAGAACCCTGAAGCTCGTAACAAAAAAGGAAAGCATAAGATACATTGTGTCTAGCCCATAAATTGGAAAGACTGGTCATTTAATGTGAACAATGTTAATGTTTATGGACAGAAATGTAGTAAAAGAAGTGTTTCCTGCTGCAATATTCAATGAATATTACAATGTTTTGTGAACAAGGTAAGCTAACCTTAGCAAAGCAAAAGGGGATCTCAGGTAATTGTATTATGGTTCTTATACTCTTTCAACTCATTCCTAATTTAACTACAAATTAACTGAGGCAGAACACAGGTAACATTTCATTTATGGCATTCACATCAGAACTATCAATATTACTGAAATTTCAACTGCTATAGCAGTAATGTGTGACAAGCTGGGAGTTTTGGTCGGACAGGAAGTGTGTTAAGATAGCCGAAGTTATGGCGACCGCTCGTGTAAAAGGGCCCTCGTAGTTCTGTTGGTACATTGTTATATATAAGTGAACCGAGCAATTGGTAACATAAGAAGAAAATTCTCTCTTGTCGTACTAATAATCCTGTGAAATTACCGTATTTACTCTAATCTAAGCCGCACTTTTTTTCCGGTTTTTGTAATCCTAAAAACCGCCTGCGGCTTAGAATCGAGTGCAAAGCAAGTGGAAGTTATGAAAAATGTTGGTACGTGCCGCCACAACTAACTTCTGCCGTCGAATATATGTAGCGCTTTGCAGGCATGCTTTGTAGGCACAAAGATAAATACTGGCGCCAAAACCTCTGCGTCAGTAAATAAATAAAAAAAAATAGTGGAAGACGAGCTTTTTTTCTCCGCCGCGAGTTTCGACCACTGCATTTTCATACATTATCCAACGAAGTAAATACAAATTCCGTATTGTTCATCTTCGAATGTAGCACAATTTCAGTATACTACGAAAATCTGACTGGCAAGACTGTTTGGGATGTTTGTCAATATGGCCAACTCTACGTTCTGAATTTTTTCCTATCTGTGAGAAGAGATGGTTGCTAATAGGAACCTGATGAAATTTGAATCACATACAGTATTCTCTTCACCATAAGAATAGTACGAATATAAACATTTTGCCATGTATTCTTTCGTGTTTGCTGCTATCTCATTTAAGTCCTGTCTGCCTAAAACTACGAAACTAGAGTGAGACAACAGCAAATGCGGAAGAACATACGTATCGTGTCATGTTTATATTCGTATTATTCTTATATCTAATAGTGATAGTCAGAAATGAAGCACGGCAAGTGACTAGATTTTTAAATCTAAGATGACTCTAATTTCTGTGCAGAATTTGATGTAATAAAGAAGCGGCCGCAAAGATTTTCAAACAGAGAAAAATTTTCGCCTAACTCTCGTTCAGAACATATTCTATCATACGCAGTCTATTATTTGATTCTTGTTGAACATTATCAAAGAAAGCAGCAGTGTAAGTTTTTTTTTTAGAATGCGACAAACAATGCATGACACAGTGCAGTAATGCATTTTCATCTTAAGAGTGACGCAAACACCTATAACAAAGAAAACGCAAAATAAGCAAAATAAGCAATCGATTCAAACCAGACGAAGCACGTGAAAAAGGAAGGGTATCCGTATAAATACAGACGGAGCACCTGACTCATAGCAATGGCTACGTGGTAAAGCTTAACTGCTAAGCTTACGACTCGAACCAAACTACTGTAGCTGTATCATCATTCGTTTGACCTAAATTGTCTCATATTACAATGGACCAACTTTGTTTCGATTTGGAGGTGCGGCCTAAAACTTTTCTCTCCCCTTGAATTTCGAGTCTCAAATTTCATGTGAGACTTAGATTCGGGAATTTTTTTTTCCTTTATTTAGTCTCATTTTTCAGGTGCGGCTTAGATTCGAGTAAATACGGTACAATAATACTACACTCTCTGTTACTAGGAGCAGCAGTCTTCACCATCAGAAACTCCTTCCATGGTCGAAAAATTTATAGCAGAACAGGAGGTGGTGATCGCAAAACTCGCGGAGTCTCGCATCTCGGCACCACCTGAACCGACGCAAGATGTAGGATTGTATGCTGAACTGATTGAGGCAGAAGTTCACAACGTAGCCCTGAAAAAGCAGTTGAAAGAGAATGAATCTAATATTGAACTGGCCACTGAAAGTCTGGTGCAGAATACTATGGTAAGTACTACGAGACTTCCCAGATTCATTACTTTTTGTGAATAGTACCCAAAGAAATGTGGACAGTTGTCATGTTAACAGAGCATGTTATCACCCTGTCACTGAAAATCTGAAAAAATTACTTAAATGTTTGTGCTGTTGTGGTTGTGGTCTCTAATCAAAAGATAAGTTTGATGCAGCTCTCCACAGCTGCCTATCACATGAAAGCATCTTCATTTCTAAATAACTGATGCGGACTCCATCCGTTTGAACCTGCTTATTGTAGTCATCCCTTGTTCTCTCCTACAGTTTTTACCCCTCGCACTTCCCTCCGTTAGAAAATTGACAATCCCTTCGTGCCTCAGGATGTGTTCTACCAACTGATCTGGTATTTTAGCCAAGTTGTGCCATAAATTTCTTGTTTCTCCAATTTAGTTCATTAGTTATTTGATCTGCCCATATAATCTTCCTTCTCGTCCAAACCATATTACATGTCTGCACAATGCTACACACCATATGAATATCTGCAGGAAAGAAGGAAAGACTTCCCAACCCTTAAATTTATCTTAAATCTTAGGAAACTGCTTTTTTTCCCCAAAATTTAATACTTTCTCCCAGACAAGAAACAAATTGTTTATAAACAGAAGAAATGTGTTTAGAGTCTTGAAATGAATACTTCAGTATATACAACACATTATTCCATTCATCCCACTACAGATGCAGTTCTTTGAAATAGGAAATGTATTGTCAATCTCATAGGAAAAGAGCATACTTCAACAACATGTTCTATCAGTATGAATGTGATACTCCTGCATCTGTTTTATGACTTGACTTCATTGCATGTAAGTGAACTAGATTGTGGCCCCCCCTGCGGGTTCGGGGGTTAGAATAGGCCCGCGGTATTCCTGCCTGTCGTAAGAGGCGACTAAAAGGAGTCTCACATGTTTTGGCCTTATGTGATGGTCCCCTCTCGGGTTTGACCTCCATCTTTCTAAATTATTCCGAAGAGCGAGCCAATTGGGGAAGGGCGCCTTACATGGTGCACTGTATCCGTCGTGCAATTAGACCTTTAGCCGTCTTTCTCGTCGTTGCAATGGTGTCCCGCTCGTTTTCGATCTCTTGGGCGATTACCACACTGCACTCTGCAGTGTTTCTTTTAACTGCGACGACGACCTTGGCCATTTTTGCACCTAAGATCCAGCACGGTAGCCAGTCCGTTGTGGTGGGGCCGCCATGTACCCTCTTGGTTGTAGCCCCCTGACAACACAGGGATCGCTCTACTGATGCCTGCGCCGTTAACTCCTCACGTATGCCAAGGAGTAGATGCCTATCCTCCTGGGGTATCAGGACTCCCGGCAACGGCCATCCTGCCAGGTGGCCTTTGCTGTGGCTGGGTGGCGCCCGTGGGGAGGGCCCTTGGTCGGAGTAGGTGGCATCAGGGCGGATGACCCGCAATGAAGCGTGGTACATCATCTCTCGCTGGTGGGCCACCACCAGCAGTCTCTAAGCGATCGAGGTCTAACCTCAACGGCAGGAAATACGATCCACGATCATTTCCCTCCCTGGCCACTCCATGGGAGGAACGTATGGCAAAAGAAGGCAGTGGAGACTATTCACCCCGGTTCCTTGTGTGTACGCGAGTTGATGGGGAATCGTTTATGTCAACCAAGCCCCAGTTTTTTGTGGAGCATTTAGAGGACAAGTTCGGGGAGGTGGAGGGCTTGTCCAAGATGCGCTCTGGTTCTGTGCTCATCAAAACGGCATCCTCTGCCCAGTCACGGAGGTTGCTCAATTGTGACAAGTTGGGGGATGTTTCAGTTAACATCACGCCGCATAAGAGTCTGAACATGGTCCAGGGTATTATATTCCACAGGGATCTTCTTCTGCAGTCCGACGATGAATTACGCGCCAACCTCGAACGACGAGGTGTTCACTTCGTCCGGCGCGTCCATCGGGGTCCGAGGGATAATCAGGTAGCCACTGGTGCCTTCATCTTGGCCTTTGAGGGTGATGTCTTACCCGAAAAGGTTAAGGTGATGGTTTACCGTTGTGATGTGAAGCCATATATCCCTCCTCCGATGCGGTGTTTTAAATGCTGGAAGTTCGGGCACATGTCATCTCGCTGTACTTCCAGCATCACGTGTCGGGATTGTGGACGTCCTTCGCATCCTGATACTCCATGTGCCCCGCCTCCTATCTGTGTTAACTGCGGAGAACACCATTCCCCCTGCTCGCCGGACTGTAGGATCTTCCAGAAAGAAAGGAAGATAATGTAATATAAGACCCTGGACCGCCTGTCCTACACCGAGGCAAGGCGGAAATTTGAGCGGCTACATCCTGTGCCAATGCCAACTAGTTATGCCGCTGCTGCAACACCAGTTCGATCTCAGCTCGGTCAGCATTCACCGGCCCCCTTGGTTGTGGGGGGCACTTCACTCCCTGTTGCTCCTGCTCCATCTTCTTCAGGAGCAACACCACCCCAACCACCGGGGACATCTGTTCCCCCTTCACAGCCGGAGAAGCGTGAGCCTTCTTCGGCTCCTCTCGCTCAGAAGGGGTCCCTTGGGGCCCTCCCATCCCAGGCTTTGCCCAGTGCCAAAGCGGACACCCGCAAGGTTGTCAAACAACCACCGGTCGCTGGTCGTAGGGCGTCACGGTCGTCTTCAGTCCCAGAGACTGACCCAGTGAGGCCCTCCCAGCCAGAACCACCTAAGGCTCAGCGCGCAAAGCAGTCGAAGAAAAAGGCTCCCAAGCATCCTGAAATTGCGGTGGCACCTGTCCCACCGCAACCTTCTCCCTCTGCGTCCGAAGATGAGGTGGAGATCCTGGCGTCCGCTGAGGACATGGATCTCGCCAGTCCCTCGGATGCAATAGACAGCTGTTGTCCAGGTGGTGACTCAGTAGCAGCAGGGGCCCCGGAGGCGTAATCTGCCTCCCCAGTCCCTTCACGCCTTTCCCATCCATGGCTAATACCATCCTCCAGTGGAACTGCAGCGGTTTTTTCCACCATCTAGCTGAGCTCCGCCAACTTCTCAGCCGTCATCCTTTCCTTTGCATTGCTCTGCAGGAAACTTGGTTTCCAGCACTGCGAACCCCCGCCCTCCGTGGGTATCGGGGTTATTTTAAGAACCGAGCAGCTTATGAAAGGGTGTCTGGTGGCGTCTGCATCTATGTCCTTAACTCTCTTCACAGCGAGTTTGTACCTCTACAAACAGCTTTAGAGGCTGTCGCTGTTCGGGTGTGGACGCCACAGGCTATCACCGTCTGCAGTATTTACCTTCCACCTGATGGTGTTGTCGCACAGCATGTCCTGGCTGCTCTGATAGCCGAACTGCCGCCACCTTTTTTGCTGCTGGGTGATTTCAATGCCCACAACCCTCTATGGGGTGGGACTGTCTCCGATGTTCGCGGTCGGGCCGTGGAGCATGTGTTGGCTCAGCTCGACCTTAGCCTCTTGAACACCGGTGCTCCCACGCATTTCAGTGTGGCCCATGGCTCGTTCTCGGCCATCGATCTCTCTATTTGCAGCCCTGGCCTTCTCCCATCCCTCCACTGGAGAGTGCACCCTGACCTGTGTGGTAGTGACCATTTTCCCATCTATTTGTCACTGCCCCAGTGTCATTCTTCTGGGCGCTTGCCCCGCTGGGCTCTCCACAGGGCTGACTGGCCAGCTTTTACTTCCGCTGCAACCATTGAGTCTCCCCCACAGGGTGACACTGACGAGGTGGTTCGTGTTTTAACCACGTCCATCATTTCAGCGGCCGAGGCTTCCATCCCCCGTTCTTCTGGCCTCCCTCGGAGGAAGGCTGTCCCCTGGTGGTCGCCGGAGATTGCTGAGACTATTCGCGACCGTAGGCGGGCTCTCCAGCGTCATAGGCGGCACCCGTCTCTGGAGACCCTCATCGCCTTTAAGAGGCTCCGTGCCTTCGCCCGCCGTCTTATTGCACGGCGTAAGCAGGAGTGCTGGGAGCGGTATGTTTCCTCCTTGGGCTCCCGTGTTTCCCCCTCGCTCGTGTGGTCCCGGATACGGCGGATTTATGGACACCAGACCCCTACGGGTGTCCCTGGGATCTCTTTGGACGGTGCTGTGTGCACGGACGCTGCCGCCATTGCTGAACACCTTGCTGCGCACTTCGCTACGAGCTCTGCGACTGCAGCTTATCCCCCCGCCTCTCGCTCTCTCAAGGAGCGGGCCGAGCAGACGCCATTATCGTTCCACACGCGTCGTTCTGAAACTTACAATGCTCCTTTCAGCGAGAGGGAATTCCTCGCTGCCCTCGCCGATTGCCCTGATACAGCACCAGGACCGGACTGCATCCACGCACAGATGCTGAAGCATCTCTCCAGGGACTGCCAGAGACACATTCTCGCGATATTTAATCGCATTTGGAGTGAAGACGTGTTCCCGTCGCAATGGCGAGAGGGTGTTATTGTCCCCATCTTGAAGCCCGGTGCGGACCCACTGGCGGTGGACAGCTATCGTCCCATTACCCTCACCAACGTTTTGTGCAAATTGCTCGAACGTATGGTGGGGCGGCGTTTGTGTTGGGTCCTTGAGTCGCGCGGTCTCCTCGCTCCATCCCAGGGTGGCTTCCGTCGGGGCCGGTCTGCAGTGGACAATTTGGTGCGGCTGGAATCTGCTGTCCGTATGGCCTTTGCCCGACGTCAGCATCTCGTTGCTGTGTTTTTCGATCTGCGGAAGGCGTATGACACCACATGGAGGCATCACATCCTCGCCACATTGCATGAGTGGGGTCTTCGTGGTCGGCTCCCGGCTTTTATTCAAAGCTTTTTATTGCGCCGCTCTTTCCGGGTGCAAGTCGGTGCCACCTCTAGTTCCTCTTACATACAGGAAAATGGGGTCCCGCAGGGCTCGGTGTTGAGCGTCTCCTTATTTTTAGTGGCTATTAATGGTCTGGCTGCAGCAGTGGGGTCGTCGGTGTCTCCTTTGTATGCCGACGACTTCTGCATCTCATTTAGCTCCACGACTACGGGAGTCGCCGAACGCAGGCTGCAAGTCGCCGTTCGCAAGGCAGTATCATGGGCTCTGACTCACGGTTTTCAGTTCTCTGCACCCAAGACTCGAGTTATGCACTTCTGCAGGCGTCGGACGGTCCACCCTCATCCTGAACTTTACCTCGACGGCCACCTGCTTGAAGTGGTGGACACTTGCCGCTTCTTGGGACTCGTGTTTGATGCCCGGCTCACATGGGTTCCTCATGTTACTCAGCTGAAGCAAAATTGCTGGCGGCACCTCAACGCCCTCCGCTGCCTTAGCCACACGTCTTGGGGTGCAGATCGCTGCACGCTGCTGCGGTTGTACCGAGCCCTTGTGCAGTCCCGGCTTGATTATGGGATCCTGGCCTATGGGTCTGCGTCCCCCTCAGTGTTGAAGTTGTTAGACCCCATACACCACTGTGGGGTTAGGCTTGCCACTGGCGCTTTTCGCACCAGCCCCGTGGATAGTCTACTGGTGGAGGCCGGGGTTCCCCCGCTGCGGATTCGCCGCCATCGTCTGCTCGTCGACTATGCTGTCCACGTTCATTGCTCGCCAGATCATCCCAATCGTCGCCTGCTTTTCCCTGCTATGGTCCTCCATCTGCCCGAACGGCGACCTAGGTCTGGGCTTTCCGTCGCTGTCCGCGTTCAGTCCCTGCTGTCGGAATTGGGTTCATTCCCTCTTCTGCCTCCCTTCCGGGTCCGTGCACCTACGCCTCCCTGGTGTTTGTCCCGGCCGTCCGTCCGTCTGGACTTGGCACAGGGACCCAAGGACTCGGTTCCGCCTGTGGCCCTCCGTCGCCGTTTTCTTGCTCTCCTCGCCTCATTTTCGGACTGTGAGACTGTCTACACTGATGGTTCCCTGGTTGATGGTCGCACTGCCTACTCTTTTGCTCATGCTGCTCATGTTGAGCAACGCTCCTTGCCGGCTGGCTGCAGTATATTTACTGCAGAGCTGGTGGCCATATTGCGCGCTCTTGAGCATATGCGTTTCTGCTCAGGTAGGTCCGTCGTCATCTGCAGTGACTCCCTGAGCAGCCTTCAGGCCATCGACCGCTGCTATCCCTCCTCTCCTCTGGTGTCCTCCATTCAGGAGACTGTTTCCGCCATTGCCCGTTCTGGTCGTTCGGTGGTCCTGGTTTGGACGCCCGGTCATGTTGGCATCCCATGGAACGAACGTGTCGACAGGCTGGCCAAAGGGGCGATCGACGCCCCGGCTTTGGAGGTCGGCCTTACGGCTCGCGACCAGCAGATGGTGTTGCGCCGTAAGCTGATTGGGATGTGGGCTGCTGAGTGGCGTGGCATGACATCCCCGAATAAACTGCGGGCTGTCAAGGGGACGACCGATGTGTGGCGTTCCTCCCTGCGGGCTTCTCGCAGGGACTCGGTAATCCTGTGTCGGCTGCGCATCGGCCATACATACCTGACGCACGGCCATCTGTTGCGTCAGGAGGATCCCCCCCTGTGTCGGTGTGGGTCCCGGCTGACGGTCGGCCACATTTTGCTGGAGTGTCCTCGACTGCGCACACTCCGGCAATCTTTTAATCTCCCGGGCACTTTGGCTTTGGTTTTATCTGACGATGCCTCCATGGCTGATGCCGTTTTAAATTTTATCCGTGGTAGTCCGTTTTATGGTTCGATTTAGGGAGGTCCTGCACCTTTCCTTTTCTGTGTCTTTTGTCCTTGTGTCTGTTGCTGTTCTGCTGTGTCGTGAGATGGTTGGCTCTTTCCCTTTTTTGTTCTCGTGGTCAGTCAACCAGTCTCCGGCCGTCTTCCTTTCTTCTGCTTCTTTCTGTCTGGTGTTCCTCTGTCCTGTTCTTGTCTGTAATGTTTGTTGCTCCATTTGTGTTCTTTTAGCGCCTGGGGGGTCGTCTCCTCCCCCTTTGGTTTTTACCTGCTCCGTAGATTTTCGGCTCGCCTGATTTTGGAATGGGGGACTGATGACCTTCGCTGTTTAGTCCCCCTTAAACATCCCAACAACCACCACCTAGATTGTGGCAATTTTTTGTGGAGATTATAATACCAGACCTGATCGTATCCCCAGCAAATAAAACAAATTGCATTTATACACCAAGGCAATTACTGATCGCAAACTTTCACTTGGCTGCCGGTTGTAGAATGCTGGGAGTAGAGGCTCGCATACGGCTCGTAGCACATTGGCTGTTGCGACAAGCTCCACCTCCTTCTCATAGGACAGCCAGCTTACAGCTGCAGCTTATAAAAGAAATGGAATAAGCATCACCTTAATGTTTGAGTAATTGAAAACAGTTATTACTACAATATAAGTATTACTTCCAAAAACAATGAGGAATGTGTAGGTAGAACTAAAATCTTACAAAACTAGTTGCTTCCACTGCAGTTGTCCATGGTTGTGTCCATGCTAGTGGACAGATTCGGTGGTGCTGGATGGACACGTGTTAATGACAGTGTTGTCAACGGCAATTTTCATCACACTGATGCGCCTCCAGTAATCTTCCTCCAGCTCTCACATTTTCAACAGTAAAGTTCCCACCCTCACTGGTGATAGACTGATAGGCAGCATTGGCGAGATTTGACATGTTTCCGGCAGAGATATCCGAGGTAGCATAGTGGTTTGCAATGTGGACTCGCATTTGGCAGGACGACAGTTCAATCCTGTGTCCAGCCATCCTGATTTAGGTTTTCCAAGATTTCCCTAAATCGCTTCAGGCAAATGCCGAGGTGGTTTCTTTGAAAGGGCATGGCCGACTTCATTCCCCATCCTTTCCTAATCCGATGAGACTGATGACCTCGCTATTTGGTGCCTTCCCCCAAATCAACCCCCCCCCTCTCCCCCTTCTCAGCAGAGATATCCCTCATAACATTTTGTTCTCTGAATTGTCGTTTCAGTTTGGCCTGTGCAAACTCGGTTGCATTCAGATTGCAGTTGTATGGTGGCAACTAAATAAAATTTAATGAAAACAAAATATGATCCCTTTCCACAAAACAAATAATTAACAAACTTTATACTCAACACCCCTTCTGGCTGCGTTTCTGCCATTCACAAAATCAAGCTGACTCGGACATAAGTTGCAAATTCCCGTATTGCACAAACTTTCTCGTGTATACATTTGCATAGTTCTAATGAAATATCACATTCTCAGCTTATGTATGCCATTCTCGCTCCATCCCTCGATCCCTCGATCCCTCGATCCCTCGATCCCCCCTCGGCTGTAGTTTCAGTTCATACAAAAGATGAATACTTTACGGTCCGTAATTCAGTTTCACAATGCCAGCGCCGTTACTGTTTGTTTTAAATAAAAGTTTGTATCTCCAGAAGTATGGAGGTTATTGATTTGAAAATTTAACACTATGGTTGTGTTATCAATAGAATTTGGTATACAAAGTATGAAATAGATTAATATTTAATAGTACTACTTAGATTCGTAGAGGGTATGAGGAATGTATTGCATGCAGCTTTAGTCAAGGACATGGCTCGCACGGCCCAGTAGCCAGAGTGTGTGAGAAACAAAATCTGCTCTCCTCATGGCTCCATGCCAAGCTACGCTTTCAATGCAAGATGACAACTCATAATACAAGGGAGGATTGAAAAGTTTCGGAATCACCACAAGAGTTCAGCACTATTACAACACATATCACATATATTCATTGGACTGTTGCCTGTAAACACGTGCCACATCAGTACTCTTGGGGAAAAAACTGTTGTGGTAATGTGGCTCTGTTGTTGTTCCTGCAAAGTAATTTGCGAAGAGTAAAAAATTGAGATTCGAGCAGTTATTAAGTACTTTGTACAGAAAGGTATGAAAGCAAAGGCATTGATGCCGATTTCCAGAATACACTGGAGGACTCTGCTCCTTCATATACAACAGTTGCCAAGTGGACAGATGAATTTACATTCGGTCAGGAGTGCTTAGATGATCCGCGCAATGGTCAGCCGAGATGTCATTACTCCAGAAGTAATTGCAAAAGCGTGTGAAATTGCTCACGCTTGCCAGATGTCATCTGAAAGGGCATATCGTATTTTAACTGAAGAATTAGAAATGAAAGAATTATCTGCAAGATGGGTGCCGTGACTCTTGACGCTGGATCAAAAACGCACGAGAATGGACATATCAGAACAATGTTTGGCCTGTTTTAAGAGAAACGAACAGGATTTTTTCACCGGTTTGTGACCGCAGATGAAACTTGGGTGCACTACTATACCCCAGGAAGAAAGCAAAGGCAACTCCTTCAGGTCATGGCATTAGTGTTCTGGGAAGCAAAAGGGATCCTGTTTGTACTTGTAGATTATCTCCCCACTGGGCAAAAAGTTACTGAAGAATACTATGCTATTATCCTGGACAAATTGCAACAAAAAGACCAAGGAGGAAAGTTAGCAAGGAAGAAAGTGATCTTCCCTCAAGACAATGCGCATCCGCACACATGTACCATCACCATGGCAAAATTACACAAACTAAGGCATTAATTGTTGCCACACCTGCCTTATTCACCTGATGTAGCTCCACTGGACTTCCATATCTTACAAAAACTGAAACTTTTTCTTGGTGGATGAAGCTTCACTTTAAATGAAGAATTGATGGCCGGAATTGGCAACTGTTTTGCAGGCCTGTAGGAAACTCATTTTTGAGATGGGATCAACGCAATGGAACATCGTTGGACCCAGTGCATTAACCTACAAGGAGACTACACTGAAAAATAACAAACATTTCAGTGATGTAAGTACTTTTTTTTTCTATTTCGTTCTGAGAACTTCTCAAACTGCCCTCGTAACTTGCTGTGGTACAATCAGATGGCAATTTCTCGTCGTGCCTACTGATCTGCTGTACAGTGCTGTTCACGACACAGTCCATCAACCACAGGTATTGTTGATGAGCAGCGGACATGTTGAGCATTTACAGTAATGCTGCAGGCTAAAGCAATGAACTAAAATTTGTACTGTACTGAAATTGGAATCCTGGGTTTCCTGCTCACTACACAGACATGCTGATGTTATGCCAAAGTTGCCGCTGCTACCAGAGCTGCAGTGAATACTCTTGTAATCTCCCTCCCATATACAAATTCCAGTTCACACCTCAGCCCATTGCTATTCCACTTCTAAACTCGCGTCAGTATTGCAGAGGCTCTCCAATATTGGAATAGTGCCTTGGCAGTGAGTGAAATGGGATTAATCCTGCCTGTACATCGTGTAAGTTGATGTTTCTGCCTCAGCCTATATCATTACTGTAGATATAGGTGAGGAACATAAACTGTATGTGATTAATCTTGAGTGCTTGTTATAAAGATAATCTTTACTGAAAATTGATTGTTGTGCTAAGTATTGCTTTTATAACAATGAAAACAATTTTTGATAATGGAATGTAATTGAATAGATAAGATTTACTCGTCAACCGGTGGCAGAACACAGATGGAACACGGCATCTTTCCTTTCCATCCCGTCCGTCAAGTCTTCCCTGACACGCAGTTCTGGGTGATTTTCCCCAAATCTGTGCCTTTTCCTGGACCTCTCCAGTCCTTTTCCTTCACCTCTCTTCCTTCCCCTTCAGCTCTTCTGCCTATAGGAGCAGCCTCTGCCTCTGAAAGCTTGCCTAGCAACCTAATTATTGCTTTTGTATCGTACAAAGTGCTATCTGTTGGTTATTTTGCACACTTTTTGGTTTCAATAAAACCCTATGTCATTTCAAGCATGTGTAAATTTTTACATCACTACCTATGTTATTTTGCGAAGTATTGAATTTTCAAGTGTTAAGACTTTTGGCTAACCCTGTATTATTAATAATTAATGTGTACTGTTCTTCTGAGTCGGCACCAATTCACGAGAGAAATCGTATATAAAATAATAAAAACATGTCACTGAACAATTATTACTGTCAGTCGTGACTAATGCGTGTGGCCAGTGGTTGAAAATACTGCTACAGTTGTAAGAGTCTTTTATTTAACACACGACCAGTTTTGAGCTATTAATATGCCCATCTTCAGTTGTCGTACTGGAAACAGTAAGAGACTGGAAATAATTTTTACACTCGGAAAACGCACAAAGAAAACAAAAAATCCATAAATTTAAAAACTGGCGGTCGGGCTAGGTGCCGCGAAACGTAAATCGGTGCCAAAGTGACGTCGGGCAGCACTACGGAAGACTGCCCGGGTAAAGAAATGTGTAAATAATACCGGAACACTTACGCTCGGTACTGTGACCCCGAGGGCCGTGTCGGACGAGTAGAAGACGTGGTGTGCTTCCGATGGGCGCAGGTAATACGTTACATAAATTTTATGTCACAGCTTCCACTCAGTTTTACTACAGTTCTGTGCTGCCTCGGTCGACATCTTTCTTTACCGTGCGTAATGCACTGTTAACATTTTTTGTGTAATGTTTTTTAATGTAAATCACCAATTCAGATTGGGAATGGCCGGGCTAGTGGTCTCGCGTTCTTCTTCCCGCCAATAGATGGCAGTACTTTTGCCACTCTGGTTTACCAGTTTGCTTCCTCCTTCGTGCCTGCTCTACTCCGAGCTGTGCACTCGTTGGTAGCACACGGCATCTTGTACTCGCCACTGTGGCTCTCGGAGTCACTGCACCGAGTGTAAGTGTTCTGGTATTCTGTGCATATTTCTTTACCCGGACAGTCTTCCGTAGTACTGTCTTGTGTTACTTTGGCATTGACTTAGGTTTCACAGCACCTGGCCCAACCAACAATTTATAAATGTTTTCAAATTTATGGATTTTTATGTTTGCTGCTTGTAAAAATTATCTCCTATAACTTCCTATTTTCAGTACGACACCTGAAAAAGTGGTCGTGTGTTAAATAAAATGACCTTGCAACTGTTGCAGTATTTTCAGCCTCTGGTATAATTCTCAGTTGTGGATGTTCCTCCGACAGGATTGATTGTAGTGCGTGTGGATTAAGTTTTGAGAACAAGAAACGGTAATATTTAGTATCGATATATTTTAGGTCGGCACCGTAACTGGCGAGCTTTTAAAATTACCGTAGTTTCACAGGATTGTGCTACCTGACCACGAAATTGTTCCACTTGACCTCCTGTAGGCATTACCGGAAACGTGCAGTGGTGTTACAGTAAACAACTAGAGTTGTGATTAAGGAAAGTGCATCACACTGTGAATTGCTTTAAGACAGTTGTGCATATACTGTCAAGTGGTTCAGCATGTCCTCACAAAATATCACGGTGAGATCTCGTGATAAGCTGACTACAGTGCCGTCACCCTCAGGTGCAATAATATTGTTTGACTAATACTACTGATAACGTTGTCGATTGACTTTTGTGGGCAGTGACAGCTGTCCTTATACCAGGGATGTTGCAGCTGTGTCAGATATTTAGCACGGTAGCTGGAAAGAAAGCAAATCAATTTGTAATTATATACTTGAATTTTTTGCAATGTAAATGTTCTGTCCATTTTCAGCACGCATTATCAGATTCAGCAGACATAGAAGTTGTAAGAGAATGGGCAAAGCTTCAAGTTACGAGACAGACTAGTGATATAGTCTGCCGTTCACTGAAGGAAATAATTTCGGCTGGTAGCTCACTTCGTTGCGACAGAGACTTTCTCCGTGTTGTTCTACTTGATGCTGAAAAGAAACTTAATGCACTTGATGAAAGATATGTAAGTATTAGCTTTTGTCCTACATACACATTACATATGTAAGCTGAAATAATATACCATTGGACATATGCAGTGCATAGTTCTAGTAAGTAACTACTAAAGCACTGAGTGGTCTGTATTTCCAAATACTTACTTCTATTCTTTCAAAGTGTTGTTGTTGTTGTTGTTGTTGTTGTTGCCGCAGTCTTCAGTCCAGAGACTGGTTTGATGCAGCTCTCCATACTGCTCTATCCTACGCAACCGTCGTCATCTCTGAGTAACTACTGCAACCTACATCCTTCTGCGATTTTTACCCTCCATGCTTCCCTCCAATACTAAATTAGTGATCCTGTGATACCTCAGGAGGTGTCCTACCAACTGATCCCTTCTTCTAGTCAGGTTGTGCCACAAATTTCTCTTCTCCCCAATTCTATTCAGTACCTCCTCATTAGTTACGTGATATACCCACCTAATCTTGAGCATTCTTCTGTAGCACCACATTTCGTAGGCTTCTATTCTCTTTTTGTCTAAACTATTTATTGTCCATGTTTCACCTCCGTACATGGCTACACTCCATACGAATATTTTCAGGAAAAAAGACTTCCTGACACTTAAATCTGTACCGATGTTAACAAATTTCTCTTCTTCAGAAACACTTCCCTTGCCATTGCCAGTCTACATTTTATATCCTCTCTATTTTGACCATTGTCAGTTATTTTGCTCTGCAAACAGCAAAACTCATCTACCACTTAGTGTCAAGTTTCCTAGTCTAATTCCCTCAGCATCACCTGATTTTATTCGACTAAACTCCATTATCCTTGTTTTGCTTTTGTTGACGTTAATCTTAAATCATCCTTTCAAGACACTGTCCATTCCGTTCAGCTGCTCTTCCAGGTCCTTTGCTGTCTCTGACAGAATTACAATGTCATCTGTGAACCTTAAAGTTTTTATATCTTCTCCATGGATTTTAATACCTACTCCGAATTTTTCTTTTGTTTCCTTTACTGCTTGCTCAATATACAGATTGAATAACATTGGGGATAGGTTACAACCCTGTCTCACTCCCTTCCCAACCACTACTCCCCTTTCATGCCCTTAGACTCTTATAACTGCCATCTGGTTTCTGCACAAATTGTAAAAGCCTTTTGCTCCCTGTATTTTACCACGGCCACCTTCAGGATTTGAATGAGTATTCCAGTCAACATTGTCAAAAGCTTTCTCTAAGTGTAAAAATGCTAGAAATGTAGGTTTGCCTTTCCTTAACTTATCTTCCGAGATAAGTCGTAGGGTCAGTATTGCCCCCCCCCCCTCTCTCTCTCTCTCTCTCTCTCTCTCTCTCTCTCTCTCTCTCTCTCTCTCTCTCTCTCTCTCTCTTTCATCCACTGTGCTGCTACCTCTGGTTGTTACGGGAGGTGGAGGGTAAAGTGTTGTCGCTCCGTCAACAGTGTTGCCATTCTTATTACTCCAGTTACACTGCTTATGAAATCTAGAAGAAATCAAAGGTGAGAGTCTAGTTGCACCAGTGCCGATACTTTTGAATTTATTCACCATTCCTGCTGAATAGACGGCAAATGTTAGATTTGGGATGATGTCGTGCACTTGAGTAATCCAGTGCCTGTAAATATTGAAATATTCAACTTTTTAGCTTCTTGTGATTCCTTGTAAGGTCTACTGTATCATTACTCCTTTCAATACTTATTCCCATGTTAGCCATAATGGGGGGAATTGAGTATGGTTTGTAATAGACAGCATTTAACTAACTCACAAACACCTGTATATTTTATACTGTGTATTTTTCATGTAGATTTTACAAAATACTGCTCCATTTTCTCAAACAAACAGAGATTTGTACCTCTCACAACTGTTTGTCCCAACCAGAGAAGGGACTGTCTAAAAAAGTAACAGAAAAATCATGGAAATTTGCTTTTTATTTTGCAGTACTGATTCTGACATATCAATGATTATACTGGTTGTTACATAAAACTGCAGTTGTTCTGTAATAAGTACATGCTGATTCTTAGAAGTCTTTGGAATGACCTTTTTCACAAAATTCCTATCATGTACTAAGCAACATCACATGTTTAAATAGTGATCAGATATTAAAATACATTTACAGCAGTCTTCAAAAGTTACAGAAATCAGATAAGCTACACACAGTCCCCACAGTCTCAATGTGATCAGAGAATGGAAACGTGGTCCAAGTAGTCTGTGTTCTTATCATCTTTGAAACTGACTAAGTTCAACCGTGGGTGATTTTAAAGCACCTGTAATACATTAAAAAATGGTGACGTTGGTTTATCTGTCAATTCTCTACAAGCTCTTGCAAATACATATACTTCCTAATCCAAGATACTTACCTGCTATAAACTTCCAGCTTCATTTCACATTCTGATATATCACTGGTACATGTGGACAGGTAGGCATCATATTTCTGTGTGTTTGTGGCACAGACAATACAATAGTGTACGTGATTAGGTCCCTTAGCTGACAAAACTGGGAAGCTGCCACATCATAGTATAGGCACAACTGTTGTGGCATGACCAAAGATGTTGAGTCTGATCTGTGGGTGACCAATGATATCAGGTAAGCTATTGGTGCAATATTCACTGACATATATTTGTTATTCTCACTTGTGCTATCTTATTAAAAGTAGAGGATCGAAACTCTTACATCATAAGACATGCTGCATGTAATATTAGAAACTACAGTACAAAGTCCATCTACAGAAAATTATGTTGGGCTTCTTAATGAGGTGTGCCAGTCAGTGTAGAAAATGAAATAATACTGATGTAGTAACAAATGGTATGACCCGCCAGGTTAGCAGAGAGTGCTAATGCGCTGCTTCCTGGGCTCAGGTAGACGCACCAGCCCCAGATCGAATCTGCCCAACGGATTAACGATGAGGGCTGGTGTGCCAGCGAGCCTGGATGTGGTTTTTAGGAGGTTTTCCACATCCCTCTAGGTGTAAACCAGACTGGTCCCCACGACCCACCTCAGTTAAGACACGCAGACATTTGAAACGTGTTTGCACTCATTCATGATTTACACTAGATGCAGACAGCTGGGGTACACTGATTGTGTCCTGGGAGGGGGGGGGGGGGGGGGGGGGGGGGGGTTACGGGGTGGCGGCAGGAAGAGCCTCCGGCCAAATCAGATAGTCAGCACTCCAACTCTGTGAAAGGTGCGGGACAAGGTGCAAGCAATACTAAGTAACAAATGGTACATTAGAACCAGTTACAAATTTTATATACCATAGCCAGTACAGTTATTTCAACAATATATGACAGTACCGATGTTGGATTCTACAGGTGTTGTCTGAGGGAGGGGGACCTACTTTAGATTGCCTGTATGAGGAATCTAAATTACTGTAAGTCAATGCAGAAAGAAAGTATTAGCTACTGTTTTGTGGAAGATAGCCTCATTTACAGCTTATATTTGAAAGTCTTGTAGTACCAGCTGATTCATAGCTCTTACATGATGTCATGTTACATGTACAAATGTAACATTCATTGTCTAAAAATATGCCGGGCATAGACGTGGGGCATATTAGTCACACTAAAAGCTAAAATCTCCATTGGTAAATTATTAACAGGAGGATCATATTTTCCTCAAAACTGTAGCTACTACTTCCATTTCGCATAAAGTTGTTGTTATAAGCTTTAATCGCCAATAATTGCGTGGATATTCAAACACACTCACTTGGAAACAATAGCTGGTTACATGACAACAACTCAGTATCTCTCATTCGACTGCCGTGCCGTGCCGTGACACGCGGCCAGCGCCGTTCGTAGCTAGGTGGCGCTCCCACGCTCAGCCGAGTTGCGGAGCGCCTCTATCACCATTTGCGCGTGCTGTCATGGCGGCACTGTTAAATGTCGTGGCACTCACAACACTTTTCTCCCCTTGAAAAAAAAAACACTCACTTCCTTGGAGACATGGACAGTGAGGAGACATCCGTGGCCTCTTGTGAGGCCCCAAGAACATCCCACGGAGAGACACGAGAGTATGGTCGAAAATGTCCAGGACGGAAGCTCGTCCGTGGAACGTGCCTCCTGGACGAGATGATGGGTGAAAACTCCGGAGCAGCATCCGTAGGTGTCGTGGACCTGGGGGTGTGCTCCAGCGAGATGGGTCCCGGAGAAGGCGGCGTATTCGGAAGCGGTAGAGACGTCGGCTGCATAAACACGTACGGTAGATCGGCAGCAGCTACAGGACTGGCTTCTCGGGCTGGTGGAGGCGAAGGAAGGGGCGGTGGAACCGGCGTGGCCACCACTCGTGGGCGCATCTGGTCGTAATGGCGAACAACCGTGCCGTCGTCCGTACATATTTCACAAAGCCAGTGGCCGCGAAGAGCCTTGACCACCCCTGGAATCCATTTAGGGCGAGATCCGTACCCTCGTGCCCACACGTCGGCACCCACCGAGTATTTTCCCGCACTAGGGGACACAGCACAAGGCCTGACAGGGTGAAGCAGGTGCAGTAGAGTGCGCGGTTGGCGGCCGTGCAAGAGTTCAGCAGAGGCGTGAAGCGATAAGAACTCAGAAATTGCAGCAGAGCGTCATCTGTGGAAAAATCACTAAGGAATTTTTTCATCTGGCTTTTGAAAGTGCGGACAAGGCGCTCGACCTCCCCATTCGATTGCGGATGGAAGGGCGGTGCTGTAACATGACGAATCCCTTGTCCAGTACAAAAATCACGGAAGGTCTGCGAAGAGAACTGAGGGCCATTGTCCGTGACGATCGTGGATGGAAGACCTTCTAGCGCAAAGATTTTGGTCAAAGCCAGCGTTGTCGCCGCAGTGGTGGGTGACGGATACCGAACAACAAATGGAAACTTCGAGACGGCGTCGATCAACAGTAGCCAATAAGTACCGAGGAAGGGGCTGGCAAAGCCAGCGTGCACCCGTTCCCATGGCTGCGCCGGATCAGGCCACGGAGAGGGCATTGTACGAGGTGCAGCCAGTCGTTGAGCACACTGACCACACGCAGCAATCGTGTGGGCGATGTCCAAATCAATACCGGGCCAATAAACGTGCCTGCGGGCCAGGGACTTAGTCCGAGAAATCCCCCAATGGCCTTCATGCAATAGTTTGAGAACATCTTTGCGAAGAGAGGCTAGCACCATGACCCGTGGAGATGCGCCATCTGTGGCCAGAACAACACCACCATCACGAACAGACACGAAGGTGCAAGGCATGGTAGTTGCGAAGGGGATCCGATGCCCGGCCTTTGGTCCTGTCCGGCCAACCCCGTTGAACAAAACCGATCACCTGACGCAGGACCGGGTCCTGCGCAGTACCTGACGTGACCTGCGAACCTGTAAGTGGAAAACCCTCGACCGCACGACGTTCTTCCTCATCAATGTGGAAACAGAGTAGTTCATCACGATCGAAAACCGGGTCGGGGCCCATCGGCAATCACGACAATGCATCAGCGTTGGTGTGCTGGGCCGTGGGGCGATAGTGAATCTCATAGTGAAAACGAGAAAAGTATAAGGCCCAACGTTGCAGGCGGTGAGCTGCCTTATCCGGAAGCGTTGCCGATGGGCTGAACAGAGAGAGACTAGCGGCTTGTGGTCGGTGATGAGGTGAATCTTAGAACCATAAAAAAAAAAAGTGCTGAACTTTTATAGAGCATAATGATAGCGAGCGCCTCCTTTTCGATTTGAGAGTAACGCCGTTGTGCATCGTTGAGGGTCTTGGAAGCATAGGTGATGGGTCGTTCCGACCCATCCTCATACCGATGGGCGAGAACAGCCCGTAGGCCATACTGTGATGCGTCAGTCGCCAGAACCAAGTGCTGACACGGACAGAATGTGGCAAGACAAGGCGCCGACTGCAAATGAGCCTTCAGGCGGACAAAAGCCTGCTCACACTCGTTGGACCAACAGAAAGGGACGTTTTTGCGTAACAGCTGATCAGAGGATGAGCTACCGCCGCTGCGGATGGATTGAATTTGTGATAATAAGCAATCTTGCCTAGAAACGCCTGAAGTTCTTTGACCGTAGACGGCCGGAGTAGAGGGTTAATGGCCGCAACGTGCTGACGTAGAAGACGTATACCCTCACGGGACAAGTGGAAACCAAGATATACAATGGAGGGTTGGACGAACTGTGACTTGTCCAGATTGCACTTCAACCCAGCCGAATGCAAAACCCGAAACAGTGAACGCAAATTGCGAAGGTTCTCCTCAGTGGAGGCCCCCGTAACAACAATGTCATCCAGATAGTTGATGCAGCCGGGAACGGAAGCCGTGAGCTGTTCCAAAAACCGCTGAAAAATGGCCGGCACGCTAACGACGCCAAATGGTAATCGCTGGTACTGATACAACCCACAAGGAGTGTTGATGACGAGAAATTCCTTGGAAGAAGCATCCAACGGCAACTGATGGTACGCCTCCGATAAGTCAAGTTTGGAAAAGAGCTGGCCCCCAGTGAGCTTGGTAAATAACTCCTCAGGACGGGGAAGAGGATAAGTGTCAGTGAGGCTCTGAGCGTTGACAGTGGCTTTAAAATCGTCACACAATCGCAGACTCCCGTTGGGTTTAGAAACCACCACGATTGGCGATGCCCATTCGCTGGAGGTAACAGGAAGGAGAATCCCTGAAGCTGTTAACCTGTCTATCCCAACCTCGACAGGTGCACGCAACGCCACCGGAATAGGGTGTGCCCGGATAAAATTAGGGCGAGCTGTAGGTTTAAGAGTAATGTGGGCTTTAAAATCCTTGGCACGACCCAGACCAGCAGAGAACACGGACGGAAATTCAGAACACAATCCATCCAGCTGTTGATACGGAATATCCTCAGAGATGAGGTGCTCATCATCATCAACGGAGAACCCGAACAACTGGAAAGAATCATAACCGAACAGGTTTTCAGTGCCCGCATGATCCACCACATAAAACGTGAGGGGCCTAACAACAGACTTGTAGGCAGTGGAAGCATCGAACTGGCCAACGATAGGAATTTTCTGTTTATTATAAGTTCTCAGATTTCGCGTAACTGGAGACAAGGGAGGGGAGCCCAACTCCAAATACGTGTGAGAATTAATGAGAGTTACTGCAGAGCCAGTGTCCACTTGCATGCGAATGTCTTTATCCAGAACACGAACAGTAACAAACAACTTATTTGTTTGAGAAAGCACACAGTTAACATCCGTGTCCGATGCCTCGTCCTCGTCGACAGGAACTTTAGGGGACCGACATACAGAAGCAATGTGGCCTTTTTTCCTACACGAATTACATGTGGCCCAACGTTTCGGACACGTGGCCCCGTCATGCTGTGCGAAACAACGTGGACGAGAAGGAAGTGCGGAACGAACCTGTTTCTGCGGTTGCTGTTTTCGCTGCGAGCGTCGCGGCCCAACGCGACGTTGTTTACGTGAGTGAACCGCCGCCACATCTTCGTTCCCCTGTGAAACAGGCAAATTGTCCGTGTCGAAAGTTGACTGTACAGACGTTCAATCCCGTCTCCAGCCATCCTGATTTAGGTTTTCCGTGATTTCCCTAAATCGTTTCAGGCAAATGCTGGGATGGTTCCTTTGAAAGGGCACGGCCGATTTCCTTCCCAATCCTTCCCTAACCCGAGCTTGCGCTCCGTCTCTAATGACCCCGTTGTCGACGGGACGTTAAACACTACCCACCACCACCTTTACTGTACAGCGCCTCCGTCACACCACACGTCTATTTGCGCGCCAGCAGTGTGATCCACTTCAAAGGATTGAGCGATGCTTAGAACTTCAGACAATGACGGGTTTGGCAGTTGTAGGGCACGTTGTCTAACTTCTTTATCAGGAGCAAGCCCTAGAATAACATCCCTAACCATTGAATCAGCATAAGACTCGTGTTGAGTGTCCGTGACAAACTGACTCAGACCGTGTAGTTCCGCCACCCGAGCCCGGTAAGATTGATTGGGCTGTTTACGACACCGGTAGAACGCCACGCGGGCGGCAACGATGTGGGTGTTTCTGCGGTAATAGTTAGACAATAAGTCACACATTTCTTGGAGGGACAGAGGCAGGTTCCCGCAGAGGGGCTAACTGAGATAGCAGCTGATAGATCCGTGGGGAAATCCAAGATAGAAATAACAAATTAAACATAGGAGTGTCGACAACGCCGAAAGCCGAGAAGTGTTGCCGCAAACGCTTCTCATAATCCACCCAGTCTTCAGCGGCCTCGTCGTAAGGAGGGAACGGAGGCGGAGAAGAGGAAGACAGACGATGAGTAAGCGACGACGACAACACCTGAACAGCAGCAGTCAACTGTGTTTGCTGTTCAATGAGTGCTTGCATAAGCTGTTCCGTGTCTGCCCCGTCACGAACACACAAATCCACAACGCAGTGAAAATATCCGACCTCGTCGCCAAAAAGTGTTATAACCTCTAATCACCAATAATTGTGTGGATATTCAAACACACTCACTTAGAAACAATAGCTAGTTACACGATAACAACTCAGTATCTCTCATTCGACTGCCGTGCTGTGACATGCGGCCGGCGCCGTTCGTAGCTAGGTGGCGCTCCCGCGTTCAGCCGAGTTGCGGAGCGCCTCTATCGCCGTTTGCGTGTGCTGTCGTGGTGGCACTGTTAAATGTCGCGGCACTGTCACAACAGTTGTAGTGTGGTTTAGGTGGTCCGTACAGGCAATCCAAAGTAGGTCCCTTCTTCACATAACACTTGCAGGTTCCAATATCTGTACTGTAATATATTGTTGAAATGACTAATGACATGGTGCAACCAACTATGGTTTTCCTGTTTCATTATAACACTGCATGGTGAAAAAAGATTCACCTACTGTGTGTGTGTGTGTGTGTGTGTGTGTGTGTGTGTGTGTGTTTGAGGGAGCGAGAGATATTTATTTTAATACATCAGTATTATTTTATTTCCTAAACTTACTGGCACACCTCATTAAAAGGCTTCTGTGGTTGGACTGTACCACAATTTCTAATATTACACGTGACATAATATCTGATGTAAGAGTTTCAATCCTTTACTTCCAACAAGATAGCATGTGAGAGAATAACAAGCTTATGCCAGTGAATATTCCACCAGTACCTTACTTAATGTTATTGACCATCCACAGATAAGATCGTAAACATCTTCAGTCATACCATAACAGTTGTACCTATACTATGACATAGGAAGTTTGTTTTTGTCAGCTAAAGGACGTTATCACATACATTGTTGTATTGCCTTTGTGCCACATACGCACCAAAATAAGAAGCATACCTGTTCACATGTATCGACAATGTATTGGAGTGTGAAAAGAAGCTGGAAGCATAAGATATGTAAATAACTTGGGTTATAAAGTGTATGTATGTGCAAGATCTTGTCAACAATTGACATATAAACCAATGTCACCATTTCTGAACGTGTTATGGGTGCTTGAACATGACCCAAGGATAATAAAAAGAATACAGTCTACTTGGACCATGTTTTCATGCTCAAAACACTGGACTGAGTTTACCCTCTTCAAAACAACAAACTGTGGAGCTCTGATTGTGTGCCTCTTCCTGTTGGCGTGGCCAGCAATGCAACATAACCAAAAAAAGGTTCATGCAGACATAAGACCAGCTGTGCAAGATGTCTTTAGTGCTTTTGAAAGTGAAACCTGCATTGCCAGTTTGTCAAAGGATAAGTTTTGGTCCTGTGTGAAATCCACCAATGGATCAAATTTATCATTTGTAGATAGCAACTGCACAAAAATGGAAGATGGAAAAATTCTAGAGTTAGAAACAGTTACTCAGATCACATGTTCTCCACATTCACTTCCGTGCACACATTGACATATATGCATGTGACATGTGTAAGCAGGAGCGTTTGTGGAATGGAAAACTAAGAGTCAGGAGGAGGGGGCGAGGGTCCAGTGGACATTATGAAACAACTATTAGATAATACCTGTAGCCTCTCTTAAAGTAGTTAATGACAGACCTGTGGAACAATGAAAAACCTGTGATTACACACACACACACACACACACACACACACACACACACAAGCACACACAAAATAAATATACATAATCTCCTGAATATTTATATCACTAACCTCAGTTTGTTGATTAATTATGGATCATGTTTCCCACGTATGACTTTCTGGAAATGAATATGTTGTCAGTGACTGTACATCCTCTAACACACAGTAAACAACTGTTTTTCGATATCTGAAGGAGCATGAGAAAATTATCATTTCCATAATTTTAGGGGGCTCCGGACAGGTTGATATCTTAATTTCCATCCCCCCCCCCCCTCTAGTCATGGTCTACAGAATTTACCATTCCCAATAATAAATAAAACACGTATTATCTCCTTAGTTCTGGTTTATTCATTTGTTTCAACAAAACATTGTGCGAGTAACCATGTATACGAGGGGCATTTGAAAAGTCTGTGCATAAATAAAAGCTACTTATGTGTTTGGCGTAAACCTTTGTTTTTCGAAATAGTCTCCTTTTAGACTTATGCACTTCATCCAATGTGATTCTAATTTGTTGATCCCTTCCGAATAATAGGAATTATCCGTATGCAAAACAGCTATTAGTTCCTGCAATCACCTCCTCGTTTCAATAAAATCATTGTCCTGCCAGCTATTTCTTCAAATTGGGGAACAAATAGTAGTCTGGAGAATAGGGGGGATGTGAAATGAGTTGGAATCCTATTTCCATACTGCTGAGGTGTGTGAAGGTGTATTGTCGTGATAAAAAAGGACTTTTTTGTGGTCCAATTGCCAGCGTTTTTCTTGCAGCTCGGTTTTCAAACAGTCCAATAATGATGAATAATATGCACCTGTAATAGTTTTACCTTTTCCAGATAGTCGAATCCCAAAAGACAGTCGCCATAACCTTTCCGGCCGAAGGAATGGTCTTTGCCTTTTTTGGTGCACATTCTCCCTTGGTAACCCATTGTTTAGATTGTTGTTTGAGCTCAGGAGTATAGTAATGTATCCATGTTTCATCCACAGTGATGAAACGACAGTTAGTCCTGTGGATTCTTCCTGAACGGCTGCAAATCATCCTTGCAATGCTTCGCACAATTCAGTTTTTGGTCAAGCGCGAGCAATCGCTGAACCCATCTTGTGGATAGCTTTCTCATGTCCAAATATTTATGCAAAATAATATGTACCCATTCATTTGAGATGCCCACAGCACTAGCAATCTCACGCACCTTATCTCTTCTGTCATCCATCACCATATCATGGATTTTATCAATGATTTCTGGAATTGTAACCTCCACAGGGCATCCAGAATGTTCAGCATCACTTGTGGCCATATGGCCACTCCGAAAATTTTGAAACCACTTATAAACTGTTCTAATCAAAGGTGCAGAGTCACAGCAGTGTTTATCAAGCTTCTCTTCAGTCTCCTGAGGTGTTTTGCCTTTCATAAAGTAATGTTTAATCACCACAAGAAATTTTTTTGTCCATTTGTTTGACAATGACTCCACTTCCTTGATTCACGCGAATGTCAAACACAAAGAAATAGACCAATATGGCTGAAAAGATACTACTAACTGAACATGACCTCGATACGGGCCAGTGGTGCCATCTCTTGGACTTTGCACGGACTTCTCAGATGCCCCTCGTATGTAATAGTTCTCAGATTGAAATTTGATTTTTGAATCCCCCACCTCTGAGAGCAATTATTTAGGAGGTAGTGATTCAGTAGCTTTCAAAACACTTGAGGAAGAGAAGCTACGTGGAGAAAACGTAACGATCACCAAGCAGGAGTGCAAAAAAGCAAATGGGTATGAGGCTATGAGGACTGAAAACTGCATATAAGGGAAAGAAATTGGAAGATGGCTGACGATTAGATGGTAAGAATAGACATGAAAAAATCTGTCAAGGAAAGAATTCAAAACTATTATGGCATAGCAGTAGCATAGAAGATATTAGAAAAGCTGTGTGGGCAGTTTTGTTTCACCTCTTCAAGAGACAATAAACCCAGTCATAGGCCTTCCAGAAAGTGATTTTATTTACAAACCAGCTATTTCTTTTGCAAGTAGAAATCTTGAAAGAAACTTCCAAGGATTTGTCAGATGTAAATCCACTGACGAAAATCACTCCCAAAATCCTAACGAGTCCACGAACAGTGTAATCTGGGAGAGAATTCCCGAGAGTTTTGGTGGCAATCGGTATACTGCATTTTGGTGTCTTGGATGCAGTGACAACATTCAGTGAAGGAAATGTTGCAAGATATGAAGTACTGAAAAGGCTGCTTGAAACCTTTGGTCATTTTGCAGTAAAACAAATGTTAAATTTAGATAAAGAAAGGCTTTTTGTGTCTGAGAACTGTTTGAGACTTTGAAACAATGGCAAGACAGGGAGGAAAAAGGATATTGCAAGATGAAATGGAAGAGGATGCAGACAACCCAATGTATGGAGCTGGGAGGCATTGTCAACTTTAATGGCTGTTTTCTGTAAGTTGTATTTTTCAAGAAAAAGTGTACTTTCTTAGTTTCTATTAACCAGAATTTGTTCAAAATTATGGGGTATACTCATTGGAGTATTGTGCATATTTTAACACGGGGATTTTTGTATTTTGTAAATCTCAAAGAAGTTAGCCTTATGTACATCGAACGGTGTAGAAAGTTTGTCTACTTTTCACAAATATAATTATCTTAAAAATAATCAATACTTTCAGAAATACCTTTGTTAGTGGCTAGAAATGTGCAACCCAAGGCATATTTTCTTCAAATTTTTATTCCCAATAATTGCTGAAAAAGGTACCTTTTATATGAATAAATATTACATTGTTTAAGATAGGGATTTTTCCAATCTGCCCAGAACTCTTTAAATGAAGTAAAATCATATCAGCCATATTATGTCTTATGTAACTGTGTAAAGTTTGTGATTGCTATTTGTCCTGTGGTTAATGCTTTCTCACAAAGGCGACACTGTGTGTGCAGTAGAATCAACATTCATTGGTGCTGAAGAAATGTAATACTTGCCAAGAAATAACTCCTGTTCCTCTATACCTGCAACAGCTGAAATGAATATTGTTTTAATGTATGACCCTTTTTTTCCAGAAAAGTGCTCAGAAGGAATTAATGAATTTAGCTAGCGATTTGTCTCATAGCTGGCACAATATTGAGAAAGCAGCGGAAAAAGCTAGAAGGAAACGTTCACAGGTAGACATAGAAGCCAAGGAAGCACCAAATCATCTCACAGAACTAATGAACCAATTGAGAAGAGCTTCAGCAGAGGAACTTAAAGCTGTAAGTTACTCCTTCTCTTCCATGCAGATAAGCGGGTCTTGTATAGCTTTCATGTTGCATGATGCATATGTAGTTACACCATCATTTCTGTATATTTGATGTGGGAGAAAAGTAATGAGACTGATTTTTTATGTACCGTAGTTTTTATTTTTTCAGTCAATAATATTGCCCAAGGGAACTCCCTTGGGCAACTATACACTGGCAGTCATTGTTCCCACTCTGGGTTGCAGTGCTCTCGGTCACATTCTTCTGAATGTTCCTGAATCCCAAAATGTCATTTTAAGACATTTTTCAATTTTGGGGAAAAAATCAAAAGGACTCAGTTCAGGTGAATAGTGGGCCACAGAACAATATGAAAGCCTTTTTAAGTAAAAAATTCCACGATGGAAGTGGCCGCATGGCATGGGGTGATCTCACGAAGCAGCATCCACTTGTGTGCAATGTCCAGTCTCAGTTAATAATTCTCTCTTTCCTGAGCCTTTCAACTTTAGCTTTGTAAAACATTTGGTTGAAAGTTTGTCCTGGAGGAACAAATTCTTTATGCACGATAGCCCTACTGTCAAAAAAGCAAATTTGCTTTGTTTTGATCTTTGATTTGCTTATTTGAGCTGTTTTTGGTCAAGTAGATGTGTGTGTGCCACTCCTTACTTTTCCACTTTTTCTCAGGATCCCACTCATAAATCCACGTGATGACTCGACTAAACCATTAGTGTGCCAAAGATTGATGTACAGTGAAAGTGTTTAACAGGTCACCCATCATCCTTATTGTTAAACTTCAGTCTGATCTCACAAGAGCACGCACACTGAAGTGTTTTTCTTGGTGTTTTAGGGTTTCGTGTAGCTGCTGGCTCGCACCTTGTACTTGAAACTGAGTCAGAACACTTAACAAGATCTGTTACCCGACGTAACATCTGAAGTATTTACCTTTTCCTTTTAATCGAGTGCTACAGTTGATTTTCTTGAAGTCGGGGTCCTGCTAATCAGTGCCTCAGAAATCCTGTGTGTTGCTGAGGAAAGGCTCGACTTCTTAACATTCTGATGTTACTGGAGCAAAAGAAGAAAACTTAGACTCATATCATAAAAAGCACGTCCTCTAGTTTCAGACATATATTTCCTTGAGTAGTTGTACGGCTCATTAGTGTGATTCACGAATTAGAGAAGAACACAACTTTCATAAGACATATGCCTTGAAGGCTCAATATGACAGTCCAGATTGCAGTATATTTCAACTGTCGCAAAACCATCCTGTCTCTCGTGTTAATTTTTGGAGAGTGTGGTTGCTCTTTGACAGTCAAGCCACTGCCAAGCCACCACCACAAGAATAGAATATCAGCTTTCGAAATGTGGTGCTACAGAAGAATACTGAAGATTAGATGGGTTGATCACATAACTAATGAGGAGGTATTGAATAGGATTGGGGAGAAGAGGAGTTTGTGGCACAACTTGACTAGAAGAAGGGATCGCTTGGTAGGACATGTTCTTAGGCATCAAGGGAGGACCAATTTAGCATTGAAGGGCAGCGTGGATGATAAAAATAGTAGAGGGAGACCAAGAGATGACTACACTAAGCAGATTCAGAAGGATGTAGGTTGCAGTAGGTACTGGGAGATGAAGCAGCTTGCACAGGATAGAGTAGCATGGAGAGCTGCATCAAACCAGTCTCAGGACTGAAGACAACAAGAAGATAATTGCATGCAGTGGGGAAGGGTAAAAAAAAATTAGATATTTGGGTAGCACATGGCCCAAGCCAAAATCACAAAATTGAGTGGGTGGCCATATATGCATCTCCGCTTGTGTCATCAATTAGCTCATGAACAACACCGACCATTTGTATGTTGTTGTTGTTGAGAAATGATGTCTTTATGCTAACTTAAGGAAAACGCAGCAGCTACTCACTGTACAAGACGTGCATGCATCCACAAAAGATAATGTTATGCATCTGGTAGAACAATGACGGTATGGTGTACTACAAATTGCTTCGCTAAGGCGTAACCATTACTGCTGACATTTACTGACAACAACTGAAATGTCTGGCAAATGCAATCCAAGAACAATGACCGGGAAGATAGCGTGATGTGATGCTACTCCACAGTAATGTCCTCCTGCATTCTGCAGGACTGAAAAGTAATACTGGAGCTGGGTTGGAAAGTCACTCCGCACCCACCTTATTCACCTGATTTTGCGACCTCAGATTTCCACGTTCTCTGCTCTCTATCAAACAGCTTTCAAGGTACTCCCTTTCCAGATGGAAACACCCTCTGAGCATGGCTCGACTAGTTCTTCACCTGATAGCCACATGATTCCTACAGTTTAATTGGAAAGTTACCCTGGCATTGGCAGACTGTTGTAAACATTGAAGAAGAATATGTCAGTGATGACTAAATCCTTGTTACGTGTATCTGTTGTGTTTAATAAGCTTAGGTACAAATGCTATGAACTTACGCAGCAACCTAATAGTATGGAGGTTAGTGCTTAATGAAGAAGAGATTGTAGAAAGTCAAACAATGGAAAATTCAGGTTGGAATGCAACAGTGTTATGAAAGAGATAGTTGCTTCTCACCATATACCGGAGATGCTGAGTTGCAGATAGGCACAAACATAGGTTGTATTTGTGTGTGGAGAAGAGGGAGGGGGAGCATATTTTTGATAAATATCTTGTTGGCTGAAAGCTGATTTTCTGACAGTTTTTTTTTCTTGTGCCATTCTGCAACTCGGCACCTGTGCTATATGAGTAGCAGCTGTCCTTTCCATAATATTGTTAGATTTTAGAAAGTGTTGCAGGTGTCACTAAGTGGAAGGAACACCTTGGCATTTTATAAGAAGCTGGAAATTTAATTAAGATATGAGGATGGTTTGAAAAGTTCTCAGAATGGAATAGAAAAAAAGTACTTACATCACTGAAACATTTTTTCATTTTTCAATGTAGTCTCCTTGTAGACTAATGCACTTGGTCCAACAATGTTCCAGTGCCTTGATCCCATCTCGAAAATGAGTTTCCTCCAGACTTGCAAAAGAATTGTTAATTCCAGCTATCAATTCCTCATTTGAAGTGAATCTGCGTCCACCAAGAAAAATTTTTAGTTTTGGGAAGAGATGGAAGTCTGTCAGAGCCATATCAGGTGAATAAAGTAGGTGTGACAAGAATTTATACCTTAGTTCGCGTAATTTTGCCATGCCGCTGGCACGTGTGGGGGCACATGTCAAGAGTCGCAGCACCCATCTTGCAGATAATATTTTCATTTCTAATTCTTCAGTTTAAATGCGATATACCTTTTCAGATGATATCTGGCAAGTGTAAGCAATTTCACGCACTTTCAATGGGCGATCCTCCACACCTATTTTGTGCACTTATGCAATGATTTCTGGAGTAGTGACACGTCTTGGCCGGCCACTGTGCGAATCATCTAAGATCTCTCGAACAAATGTAAATTCGTTCACCCACTTGGCAACAGTTGTATATGAAGATGCATTGTCCCCTAGTGTATTCTGGAAATCGGCATGAATGTCCTTTGCTTTCATACATTTCTTTACAAAGTTCTTAATCTCTGCTCGAATCTTGAATTTTCTTTTTTTTTTTTTTTTTTTTTTTTTTTTTTTTTCTTCTTTCTTCCCCCCATCTTTGCAAATCACTACGTGGGAGCAACAGAGCCAAGTCGCAGCCACAGCTCTCTTTCGAGAGCATGACACCTGTTTACAGACAACAGTCCAATGAATATCACGTGAAACACTCGTTGTGCTGGTGCTGACCTCTTGTGGTGATTCCGAGAACTTTTCAAACCACCCTCGTACACCAAAGAAAGGAAGGAGTGCCTTACTTGTTGTTGGTAGACTAAGCTACATGAAGACATGTGAAAATTTGTTCAATAAAAATATTAGAATGGAGGAGGGATCATGCGCTTCCGTTATGATACAATGGTTAAATTGTGTTGAAATTATTTCAGTAATGTATGAGATCATGGAAGTAAGTGCAGTCAGCTGGTTATCACCATTCCCTACATCTACATCTATACTCCACAAAGCAAAGTCAGGTGAGGGTGGATGGTACGTTATGTATCAATGTCGCACCCCCACACTCTTCCCCATTCCATTCACAAATGACTCGTGGGAAGAAAGATTGCTGATAAGCTTTCATGTGAGGTCTGGGGTATCTCTAATTTTCCCTCCACGGTCTTGTCGCGAAATAGTGTGTACATAAAGTTCAAGAATACTTTAAATTATCGTCGACTGCGGCAGTCGCTTCCCGTATTCTCTCCCAGAGCTCTGCTACATCACATGCTAGGGCGGTACATACACCAGATCTATAATGTGTCCCCACATTAAAAAGTCACACGGAATGAGATCTGGTGATCGGGAAGGCCCTTTCATGAAACAGCTGTCCCCTTTTGTAGCAAGGACGATCTATCGATGCGGCAGCTCCGTGTTCAGGTACCGATGAACTTCGCAATGAAAACGGGGTGGAGCCCCATCCTGCTGAAAGATGAACGGAGAGTCTGATTGCATTTGAGGCATCAGCCATTGCCCCAACATGTCCAAGTAGGAATATCCAGTGACAGTACTCTCGGCAAAGAACAATGTGGCCTGTACAGTTTTTGACGCGACACAGCACAAAGAACATTTACCTTTGGGGAATCGTGCTCAAATTCAATGCATTCATGTGGATGCTTTGAACCCCATATTCAACAATTATGCCTGTTCACTTTCCCATTAGTGTGAAAAGTGGCTTCATCGCTAAAAATTAAGCGATCAACAATGCTATCCCCATCCTCATTCAATTGTTGCAACTGCAAACAAAACTCAAAACACTTGTCTTTGTCGTCATTGAGCTTCTGCACTAGCTCCAATTTGAATGGTTTCATGGACAGCTTCTGTCACAGGACTTTCCACACTGTCATTGGAGCAGATTCCTTTGGAGTCTTTACAAATGTCTCTCGTACGTGCTCCACATTCACTTCACTTGCACTGGGACATCTGCCTCTCTCTGTCGGGCACAAGAAACCCGTCGTAACAAATTTGTTGTGCCAGTGGTAAATGGCCTTCCATGTTGGTGGCTTCTTGCCATACTTGGTTCTAAACAATCATTGAACAGCTGTAGCACACTTGTTTTTCTCGAATTCCAACACACAGAAAGCTTGCTCTGCACCTGAACGCGCTACATTTGCAACTAGCACTGATTATCAGCAACTTACCAAACTACGCTGTGGTGGTATACATAAAAAAAAAACTTTCAGGGTTTCTCTTCAAAATGACATGTATAATATCTGTCCAATGTTTGGTTCTTGTGCAATAAATAGTGTGTTCCCGGACTATATGTACACCCTGTACATGTTGTAGGAAGCAATATACTAGTAACTCTTCTAGGAATGATAATTAATTGAAACCCTCAGCTCCCGACAGGTGTTGTTGATATACGTCGATGGGGACAGCTGAAAATGTGTTCCCCGACCGGGACTTGAACCCAGGATCTCCTGCTTACATGGCAGACGCTCTATCCGTCTGAGCCACCGAGGGTACAGACGAATAGTGCGACTGCAGGGACTTATCCCTTGCACGCTTCCCGTGAGACCCACATTCCCAACTGTCCACCGTCTATATACGTAATGTACCTAATAGATATTTGCCCTTCCACTCATTACTCGCGCACACCAAGTTGTCTATTCCCATAAGAGTTCAGGCAACCTGTGCGCATTTGCACAGACGAACGTCAATGGCTGGATAGCCTTTAACTATATATATGAAGATAGTAATTGTTCTCGAAAGAACAGATACCATTGATCACCGTGCAGCTTCTCTAGAATAAATGATAATTAATTAAAACCCTTATCTGCTGACAGGTGTTGTTGATATACCTTGGTGGGGATAGCTGAAAATGTGTGTCTGCCATGTAAGCAGGAGATCCCGGGTTCGAGTCCCGGTCGGGGCACACATTTTCAGCTGTCCCCATCGAGGTATATCATCACCTGTAGGCAGCTGAAGGTTTCAATTATCATTCATTCTAGAGAAGCTGCACAGTCATCAATGGTATCTGTTCTCTCAAGTACAATTACTATCTCCATATATATATTCTAGGAATGTACGTTCTTGGAAGTTTTGACAGTAAAGAGCACAGTGGTGCAGAATGCTTCTCTTGCAGCGTCGCTCTGGGATTAGCTGAGCATCATCTTCACTCTCTTACTAAATGAACCTTTAACGAAATGTGCTGCTCTTCTTTGAATGCCCTTGTTCTTGTGTCTTTCCTGTCTGATACAGAAACCAGCCTGATGAGGTTCATAAAGTATTGGTTGAACAAGGGTTTTGTAAGCTGCCTGCGTTGTGGGTTGCCTCCATCTCCACAGGATCTTCCAATGAGTCTGTTTGGTGTCAGCCGCAGCAATAAGTTTCATGTGTTCATTCCACTTTAAACTGCTCCATACGTACATTCCTAGATGTTTTATGGGAGTGATTGCATCCAGTGAGTGTTCTGCAGTTGTTCAGCCATATAGCAGTGGGTCTTCCTGCCTATTTATTTGCAATTCATTAAATTTGTTTTACGTTGAGGGTCACCTGCCAATCCCTGCACCAAGCATTGATCATTTGCAGATTGTGTTGGATTTCGATTCAGTTTCCTAGTGTTGCAACATCTCTGTACACAACAGTATTTTCCATGAATATCTTCATGGTACTTTCAACATTAGGACATTTATGTATTGTACATCTGAAGGTTTCTCTCTATTGAAAATGACATGTTGTTTTCTGTTACCTAGAAAATCTTCAGTCCAATCACTCAGCTTGTCCAATATTCCATATGCTCCTGTTTTGTTGTCAAAGGTATGAAATTGTGCCGAACACATTCCGGAAGCTGAGAAAATGTTTTTTCCCCTTTAAAATTCATTTTTGTAAGTTAGTTTCTGTAGTTGTAAATTATTTTATTGAGGTTGGATTCCTCTGGAAACCATGTTCTCAACTACCACAGTATTAGTGCTGTAAAGAAGAAAAATGGCAGCCTCAGTTGTAAGAGATTTGAAATAATTTATTACAGCAAATTGATTTGTCACCGCATGGCCATTTTCAGTACAAAAATAAGTATTGAAGACTCGTGTAATAAAAGCACATACTAACAACTTCAACATGGCCGTCCGCAGCTTGTGGTCTAATGGCTAGCGTTGCTGCCTCTGGATCACAGAGTCCCGGGTTCGATTCCCGGCTGGTTAGGGCATTTTATCTGCCCAGGCACTGGGTGTTTGTGTTGCGCCATCATTTCAACATCATCATTATTTGTGAACATGGCTAAAATTTGACTGTGTAAAGATTGGGACACTGTACAGGCACTGATGACCGTGCGGTTAATCAGCCCACAAACCAATCAACATACTCCTCATCCAACGTTTATTGTGTGTTGAGGTCATGTTGAAGTTATAATATGTGCTTTTATTGCACAAATTTTAAAACTAATATTTGCACTGAAGAGGGTCCTGTAGTGAATGAAATAGATTTTCTGTAATAAATGATTTCATCTCTCTTAGAATCGAGGCTGCCATTTTTTAATTTTTTTTTTTTGATACAGGAGCTATTATTATTATTGACTTTTTTTTTCTCAGACTTAAGTCTGGTTAAAAATGGAACGTGACGCGGACCTCGGTCAAGCGTGACTTCCTTGTAACTGTATGGTATATGTTATATTGCATTTAGGAACTTTCGGGTAATTGAACATGTATCAATAATTACAGATTTTTGTAGTTGTATATATATGTTTGGATGTAGCTGTATTGCATTGATGTACTGGTGAATATTGTGAGGTATGACTCCTGTAGTTGATAGTATAATTGGTATAATGTCAACTTTATCCTGATGCCACATGTCCTTGACTTCCTCAGCCAGTTGGATGTATTTTCCAATTTTTTCTCCTGTTTTCTTCTGTATATTTGTTGTGTTGGGTATGGATATTTCAATTAGTTGTGTTAATTTCTTCTTTTTATTGGCGAGTATGATGTCAGGTTTGTTATGTGGTGTTGTTTTATCTGTTATAATCGTTCTGTTCCAGTATAATTTGTATTCATCATTCTCCAGTACATTTTGTGGTGTGTACTTGTATGTGGGAACGTGTTGTTTTATTAGTTTATGTTTTATGGCAAGTTGTTGATGTATTATTTTTGCTACATTGTCATGTCTTCTGGGGTATTCTGTATTTGCTAGTATTGTACATCCGCTTGTGATGTGATCTACTGTTTCTATTTGTTGTTTGCAAAGTCTGCATTTATCTGTTGTGGTATTGGGATCTTTAATAATATGCTTGCTGTAATATCTGGTGTTTATTGTTTGATCCTGTATTGCGATCATGAATCCTTCCGTCTCACTGTATATATTGCTGTTTCTTAGCCATGTGTTGGATGCGTCTTGATCTATGTGTGGCTGTGTTAGATGATACGGGTGCTTGCCGTGTAGTGTTTTCTTTTTCCAATTTACTTTCTTTGTATCTGTTGATGTTATGTGATCTAAAGGGTTGTAGAAGTGGTTATGAAATTGCAGTGGTGTAGCCGATGTATTTATATGAGTGATTGCTTTGTGTATTTTGCTAGTTTCTGCTCGTTCTAGAAAGAATTTTCTTAAATTGTCTACCTGTCCATAATGTAGGTTTTTTATATCTATAAATCCCCTTCCACCTTCCTTTCTGCTTAATGTGAATCTTTCTGTTGCTGAATGTATGTGATGTATTCTATATTTGTGGCATTGTGATCGTGTAAGTGTATTGAGTGCTTCTAGGTCTGTGTCACTCCATTTCACTACTCCAAATCAGTAGGTCAATACTGGTATAGCATAAGTATTTATAGCTTTTGTCTTGTTTCTTGCTGTCAATTCTGTTTTCAGTATTTTTGTTAGTCTTTGTTAATATTTTTCTTTTAGTTCTTCTTTAATATTTGTATTATCTATTCCTATTTTTTGTCTGTATCCTAGGTATTTATAGGCATCTGTTTTTTCCATCGCTTCTATGCAGTCGCTGTGGTTATCCAATATGTAATCTTCTTGTTTAGTGTTTGCCCTTGACTATGCTATTTTTCTTACATTTGTCTGTTCCAAAAGCCATATTTATATCATTGCTGAATACTTCTGTTATCTTTAGTAATTGGTTGAGTTGTTGATTTGTTGCTGCCAGTAGTTTTAGATCATCCATGTATAGCAAATGTGTGATTTTGTGTGGGTATGTTCCAGTAATATTGTATCCATAATTTGTATTATTTAGCATGTTGGATAGTGGGTTCAGAGCAAGACAGAACCAGAAAGGACTTAATGAGTCTCCTTGGTATATTCCACGCTTAATCTGTATTGGCTGTGATGTGATGTTATCTGAATTTGTTTGGATATTAAGTGTGGTTTTCCAATTTTTCATTACTGTGTTTAGAAACTGTATCAATTTAGGATCTACTTTGTATATTTCCAAAATCTGTAGTAACCATGAGTGGGGTACACTATCAAAGGCTTTTTGGTAATCAATGTATGCGTAGTGTAGGGACCTTTGTTTAGTTTTAGCTTGATATGTCACCTCTGTATCTATTATCAGTTGCTCTTTACATCCTCGTGCTCCTTTGCAGCAGCCTTTTTGTTCTTCATTTATAATTTGGTTCTGTGTTGTATGTGTCATTAATTTCTGTGTGATGACTGAAGTTAATATTTTGTATATTGTTGGTAGGCATGTTATGGGGCGATATTTAGCTGGGTTTGCTGTGTCTGCTTGATCTTTAGGTTTCAGATAGGTTATTCCATGTGCAAGTGTATCAGGGAATGTGTATGGGTCTGCAATGTAACTGTTAAATAATTTAGTTAGATGTGAATGTGTTGAGGTGAACTTCTTTAGCCAGTAATTTGCTATTTTATCATTTCCAGGGGCTTTCCAATTGTGTGTAGAATTAATTGCTTGGGTGACTTCATGTTGCAAAATTATCACTTCAGGCATTTGTGGTATCATCTTGTATGTGTCTGATTCTGCTTGTATCCACCGTGCATGCCTGTTATGTTGTACCGGGTTTGACCATATGTTGCTCCAGAAGTGTTCCATGTCTGTTATGTTTGGTGGATTGTCTATTTTAATGTGTGTGTTATCTATTGTCTGGTAAAATTTCTTTTGGTTTGTGTTGAATGTTTGGTTTTGTTTCCTTCTATTTTCACATTTTTTGTATCTTCTAAGTCGTTTGGCCAATGCTTGTAATTTCTGCTTCTTTTCATCTAATTGATCTATCGCTTCTTGTTGTGAGATTTTACCTAAGCTTTTTCGTTTTTTTCTGACATTTCATTTTTTATAAATTGTGTTAGCTGTCCAATGTCTTTTCTCAGTTTTTCTATTCTGATCTGTAGCCTGTGTTGCCATGCTGGTTTTGTGGGTTTCTTCTGTGTGTTGGTTGGTTCTGATCTCTGCCTAGTGTGTATATTTAGTGTCGTGAGTGCTCCTATATAAACCAGTAGTTGTAACTCTTCCATAGTTGTTTTCATTTATTTTGTTGTGTAAGATTGCGTTGGTAGTTTTTATTGTTGTTTCGACTTGTGGGTTAGTTGGCGGTCTATGCAAGAATGGTCTAATGTCTGTATTTGTGTCTTTGTATTCTATATATGTCAGCTGAAATTTATCTTCTATATCTAACATGTGTGTCACTTCGTGTTCTATTTGTGCTTGTTCTGGTGGCTGTCTGAAGATTTTGTTTTCCTCTGATTGTTTAAAATTGATGCGTGTTGTCCTTTGTTTGCTCTGGGATGTTTGAGTCCATTACTGTATTTTCTTCTTCTTCTTCTTCTGATTGCACATTATTTTGTTCCAGTATTTGTTGTACTTGTTGTTTGATGTTTTCTAATTCTGACTGGGGTGTACTGTTATTTTTTTATTATTACACGGATCTGATCAGCTAGTCGTTGTTCTGTTAAAAATTTTAATTCTGGGTATCTGGTAATAAATGTTGTGTATACTTGTGATCTGTATCCAGTTGTGTTGGTTCCTAGGTTTGTTGCTTCGTAATAACAGAACATGAGGTGTTGGTTAACTTCATCTGACCATCTCATCCTCTGTCTTTGATTTCCTTCTAGGGTGGTTGCAGGAAGCATATCCTGCAAAACACCTCTATTTGGATTTAAATAATTTTCCAGTTGGCTAGCAGTGTCGTTACCATTGTGGGCGGGCATAGGGTTCAAGCGTCGTCCCCGACCATGACGGCGCTTGTCCGAGGCTTCTTTAGTTCTGTCCTGAACCAACTAATCACACTAAAAGGGGGGTTAGCCCTATTAGTGGTTTGTTCTTTTCGTCGCCTTTTACAACTGGCAGAACATACCGGAGGCCTATTCTTTTCCCGGGCCTCCACGGGATATTATTATTATTATTATTATTATTATTATTATTATTATTATTATTATTATTTGAGGTGTTAATGACAGAACTGCAATATCCAAATTGTGTCCCCAATCTTTCTTTGATTGCAGTTGCATGAAACCATGGTATCACTGATGAACAGAGATTCTACTTTACAAGAGACATTGGACTTTGGTACAGCATATAATGACTTGTTCTATATACTGGATCTTGTGGCGCAAAAGAGGATGGCAAGACATGTGACACTAAGTTTACCTGAAATGTCTATCCTCGCAGGTAAGAAATGGTAACTTGGAAAAACATTGCAAATAATGATTGGTCTTTAGATTTATGTGCCAGAACTTTGTAAGAACTGTGTTCACGATGGTCTGGCTGAATTAATTTCTGCAAAATGCTGCATTTTTAATAAAATAGAACAAAGTGACACCTGTAAAATCATTAGGATGATGAAACTTTGATATGGCTTATGAAACAAAAATAATTTTCAGACGATCCTCGTTTAGAGCATGTCATTGGCATGCACTCAGATGAAACACGTGAATCTGAAAGTTCCAACAAATTCTCAAATACCTGTGAGTGGAATCAACATATGGATGCTTTACTGTCTAATAATGATCAACTGGTTCAATCATTAAGAGACCTCATTGCTGTATGGTGAGTTCCAGCAAATGTATGTTTCTATATTTCAATTGATGTCCAGTGTATAATCTTGATTTAAATAATTGAAAGAACAAAATTCATATCTTCGTGGACTGACTGACTACTATGTTACAGGATATAAAAACTGTAACATACATATTTAGAAGTATTTATTGCAGTGTCATGGTGTAATGTCAATTTGAAACAGCAAGGTGTGAGGAAGGGACCTCCAGGAGTATGTACATCCTATTTGTTCTACACAAGTATCACACATTATTACTCTTGCATTTTGTTTTGGAAGTTTTGATTCGAATTCCTTTGTTCACCAGTTCGTTGTTTTCATTTCTATGAGAGGTATATGTGGCATCTTGAGTGCTCTCACTGTTCATCTCATTTACTTGTGATTGGAGTATATTCTTACAACATGACTCGTATTCTATAACCAATGTATAGTATGACAGTTTCCAAGACTACAGGAAGAGAACACACACATAATCATTAAACCGTCCAGTAGAGCTCAGATGCTGCTTACGGTTGCCACACCAGGGAAGGTTTGGGACGTTTACCATTTGTAATTTTGGTTCCAGGGTTCCCTAAATGAGTTAGACTGTGTCTGCTTTCCTAACTACTGATACAAAGACCTAACTGCAAGATGAGATCTATAGGTAGCACATTTCTCAACACTTTATTGCAGTAGACTGTGCGGAAAATGTTTCAAAGAGATCTTTTGCAGTGTATGTTAACTCTGCTGCAATCTTAAAGGTTTTGCAGTTTTTGATCCTGAATTACACATTTAATGCTCATTGCATGTATTCAATCTATATGTGTGATAAAATAGTGGTGTTACTTTTAATCACATGTCGTGTGCTGTGTTTGACTGACAGAAGCAACTAAGTGCCGAATTTGAATTGAAATGTATGCGAAGATAATGTGCTTTTTTTTTTTTTTACTCGTGCTTTTGTATAATGAAATGTGCAGATTGGTATCCCACATTAAAGATCTGTCCTAAACACATTATTTCCAGTATCGTTTGTTAAAATAGTCTCAGGAAAAGTGGCATAGGTAGCAAGCTATTACCATTACAGGTATATTGTTCTGTTGGAATTATGTGTACCCTTACCTGGATCTGCACAGTTTATAGTTCTCAGTTGTTATTCAGGTATGGTCTGGATGCACAACTTACCTCACTTTCACCCTGAACCCATATTCCAAATATTTGTCTGATACACAGCACATTCTACTCATATTTTGCTATTCTGACTCAAAATATGTACACTTATTTGTAAGAAAATAAAATTCTCAAGAACTCTGGTACAATACACTCAGAAGAAGAAACTTGCTAATAATGCATTTGAATCTCCCAAATGCTGTCAGTGAGTGAGGAAATTCTCAGCAAGTAGCAACTAAAGGTAACAGGACATGTTTCACATGCATCTTTTATGAAGCTCTGGTTAGATGGTCCTACTTGTGTGAACATGTGCTAGTGCTTTCCGAGACATTTACAAACTTTGCATTCCTTCTCTACAGCAGATAGAATTCCCAATTGATATTGTCATTCTACTAAATTTATTCCAAACCATTGTGGCATGGTTGTGCAGCAGCCTTATAATGTGATTAATATTAAAAAACAGTCCCGGCCCACATGTTTGTTCTCAGTGGTTTTTAAACCATCTTCTATGGTTTGCTTCCTGTTAGGTTACCATTTAACCTAATAATTCCATAACTCTCTCTCTCTCTCTCTCTCTCTCTCTCTCTCTCTCTCTCTCTCTCTCTTTTTCTTTCTTTCCAGCTCCACACTGGTGACATCTTCTACATGGTTGAGAAAAACCTGGGTATTTAGGAAAAACTCGGTGGATAAATTATTTATTTTTTTGCCATTTTTTTCATATTGGTAATAAAGCATCTAAATTTAAAGTCCCATGATTAAGTTATTCACAAGTCTAACCCATTCTAACTTCTGCAGAAAAGATAATTTACATGTAAAAGTTAGTTTTATTGATTACCAGCTTAGCATCTGCCGCTTCACTCACTCAGACTGTGTGCTCTGCACAGATTTTTTAAAACTGAATTTTTATGTTGTTCACAAATTGCACTAACTTCTAAACTTTTCATGCTAATTAATGCCATAGAAGCATGGTCTTTCCCAAATGTACTTCTTACCAAAAAGTGATTCTTTTAGCTGGAGTCAAAGATGGGCATTAATCATGCCTTTTGCATTCTTGTGGAGACATTTCCATAGCAATGTTCATCCCTAAAACACATTTTTTATATGTAACTGATAAGTGAAATACCAATTTTCAGATTTTTAACGTTAAAATGTTTTTTAATACAAGAAAATATTTTCTTACACACTTTTATCTCTCGTTTCATCCCCTAAGGAGTTGAATTTCCAGCAACAGTGTAACAGCTATTTTTTTTATTTCTAACTGAGAAGCCAAATTGCAGTTTTGAGATTTAGCTTTAAAATATCTTCATAATGAAATATTTGCATAAACAATCTCATTCTCTGTTTCACCACATTAGCATTGTAATTTCCAAAAACACTGTAACGCAGATTTTTTTTTTTTAAAATGTCTATAACCAAGAAAACAAATACCAATTTTCATAGCTGTAGCTTCAAAGAAACTTCAGGAGTTCTTTAGAGCTATCTTCAAAATCGACTTAATAGCTAATATTTTCAAAAAGCTTTCCTTCTATTATGCGTGGGATTTCAAAAATCCCTTCCTAAACAATGCCTTCAGTACAATATCGACAGTCTCTCCAGATTTAAAGATCCTGTCTTTGGCAGTTTGGTTTGGGTGTGATGAGTCATTCACAACATTGCGTTTTATATGTATGATGGATAGATTGTAATTTAGAGAGAAACATTCAAATCATTTGGATAAAGATGTATAAGTAATAGCTAGATTCCTTACAGTTTGATGCAGGATACAAATTCATCTGTGCAAAATAGCTCAGTCAGAGCAAATTTTCAAAGGATAGAAAACCCAGGATGGAACATGGACAATATGAAAGGAGATAGTGCTGCTCACCACACACAACAGGCATTGAGTGGCTGGCAACAGATGATTGCTGGGAGGACTGTTGCCAGCTTTCCATGGGAACTACTGGTGGAAACTACAGTAGGATTGAAATTATGTGTTAGTTGACACTTCTGGCTTTGTACCTGCTTTCCTGAAATCGGAGTGCTCAATGTCACACACATTCACTGTTGCCAAACTGCCACAGCAATTGGTTCATTTCCAAGTGCTTGTCTCGCTTTCTTTCTTGACGATGTTTTCAGATCCCGAAACCTGAGTCTGGCCCTCTTATTTTGTATTTCAGTATACCTGATACACGAGGCGCAATTCAGCGTTACGTATACAGTTTTTATAATCCTAGAGACGAGCTTATGTTAGACGAGCTTCGCATGACATTGCATGAAGCAGAATTTTCATCTATTTGCACTTGTTTTTCTTCCTATCATTCCCTTTTCATTGAAATCTGCTTGTGCTGTCTATAGCTGCAACTGAGTGCCAAACAGGACTGCTCAATGGTTGGTAATACGGCAGCTGGTGTAGGCAGTAAGAGGATGGTTTCAGATAATCAGTGAGAGAGAGAACTTACAATTTGCTTTTAGCACTGAAACTGAAGTTTTTCGGTCTGAGAGTTTGCTTGTAGAGGTTAACTCTAATAGCCGTGAAAAAAGTGATTGTGATTTTTGCTTCTGCTGTAGATTGTTGACTGCCACTTTGTTGGCTACATTGCAAATCATTAGGTTTTGTTTAGTTTAGGACACAAGTTTAAATTCAGGGCTGTACAATGATCCTTCTGGCGCAATTAAGTCGTGTGTCACTTAAAATCGGCTGTGGACAGATCATCTCCTATTGCTGTCTTATCTCGTGCCAACCGCTTCAGACATTGCTCTACATTACACAATAACAGCATTCGAGAAGCGAGCCCGCCGTGTTTCTGTGCCGCCTGTAACAGAGCGGTAGCCGGCAACGGATGTGGCAAAACTGTAGCAGCAAGTGACAGACGTCAACTATTGAGTAATTGTGATCGGAGCATAGTCGTCTGTAGAGCACTGACAACATGGAGGTACTGTGTACGTGCGGAAAGCAGGTGCACCAAGTCAGTTGCAACTGTCAGTGATCTCCTCTCGCGACTCCACTGTAGTTGATTACTGTGAAATTTGGTCGATTTTCCTCACCGAACATGAATATGTATCCATCTTAAGTACTTATGTATTTGTACTTGTTATTCGTTATAGGAATTAGATAGTGTTTAGACTTAATGGACATGTTAATCTACTGACAGTCTGTTTGAAACAGTAGATGAATGTTATCAGTTTATTTAATATGTTATTCCCTTTCTAGTGAACTGACTATCCAATAAAAAATTCATGTACATGTGAGTTAATGCCTGATCTTATTTGTCCTTATTGTTACATGTGTAGCTGGATATCAGTGTCATAAGTCTCTTTCTGCCAGTGATGTCCTGTGAATCTGTGCTTGTAGTTCTTTGCTGATTGTATCACTTACATCCACTGTTTGTTGCTGTGGGTAATCAACACAAAAAGCACTTTATTTCTATATTTTAGGTGGCAACAACCGTTTGAGACAGGTGTTCCAGAAGATATGGTTGTAAATGGAAAGAACATATTGCAGCATACAGCTCACTGGGATCGTGTAACAGCTTTCGTGGAAAGAAAGCAAATGAAGGAATAAGTTGTGGGGAAATCATATTTGAAAATTAGGATTTACAAATTTTTATAGATAACATCATATTGTTTTAATACTTAACAAAAGCTATGTTGCTCTGTTAACTTGCAAGAACCTGGTTGAGTTATAGCTTTTTATACGTTTATCTGTGCAATATGTAAATTAAAATAAACTACTTTCTTCATTATACTACTACATAGTAATGGTCTTTGCAATGCACCGATGCACAACTGTGATTTCATATATGTAAGTATCTGAGTATGTGGCATTGCCTGTGTATGCACCCCCCCCCCCCCTCCCCGACCCATTATGCTCCCACCCCTCTCCGTCCATCTGTCGCCTCCACCTCGTCCATGTCTGCCCCCTCCCTTCCCTCTATGGTACATTCAGCAGCAAATGTGAATACTGTCTGCTAAATGTGTTGGTAATAGAGTTAGCAGCAAAGTAGTAATAAATTTAAACATCATCCCTGATGTGACATTTTAACTGCATGAACTGCAAAATGTACTATGTGATAACTTTTTTCGTCTCGTAATTTTGTGAGGGCTGCAAGTCAGAAAAAAATTGAGTAACGGTTTGAAATTTAGTATAAAGTTGGTTGCAAGTCACTAAGTACTCCCGTTGGCAAATACTGGATAGCAATCATAGTAGCTACATGCTATGCAACAAATAGTTTGGAAGTATGGATTAAACACATCGAAGATTGTATAAGCACTGTATTCGTTTCTTTCAATTTTATCAAGTAGCACAAATTGATTAACACAAGCATTTTCTCAAAAATGATAAAGTTCTAAAGTGAAAGAGTAAATACTTCCCCTAATTCACGTAAGGTTCTTAAAGTCGGTAAGTATCTTGTACTGTAAACTTTGTAAATAAGGCTTGTCCTTCCTCAGGATTTGAGCTATCTTGTTATCAAGTTTTATGAAATCTGTTCAGCTATTTAGTTATAATAAATTTAAACGTCATGCATGATGTGACCATTTTTCCATCTCAATGTGTATGGCATTTTACTCCTGAACTGTAATAGGTAGGTGGTTCTTACCCACACAGCAATTGTTGCCTGACAGTAAGGGACGTGTGTACCAAATTTGGTTGAAACTGATCCAGTGGTTTAGGAGATGTGGAATATACATATGTGTATACATAAGTTTTTGTAATATGGATGGATTATCTAAAGTTTAAAACTTTAGAGGTTGTAACTTTTCCCCGTCAAATAAATTGATAGGCTCAGCAGAACAAAACTTTGAAACTCTCTGTAAGTGTTTCACTAAAATTTTGGATGGTGTAAGAGCTGAAGTGCTAAACCACTTGATTTCCCCAACTGTATTAAAGAGAATTTCAAATGACCATTGTTGTTTTTCTGACTACTGTGTAATATGAAAAAAATTAGTATCCTGATAAATTTTTAATTGTAATGTGAAAATAATTGGTTCAAAATTGTTCAAATGGCTCTGAGCACTATGGGACTTAACAAAATAATTGAGAGACTTTCTAATGTAATGAAACAACTGTTTATCCTAAACATGAATACAACAGTAGCGCTGGTCGATTTTGCCAATGTGGCCTCTCCGTCTGTAACAAGTAAGTATACTCACCATTTTTCAGAATTTGTAATATTAATATGGAAGTTACAAAATTCCTCAGTTTGAAAATAACAGTTAAAATAAAATTTTTTGTGTCGTCTCATTCTCACGGTAGGCACATACCGTGGGAAGCAAGGAGGGGATATTGTTTGGTGGCCGGTATCCTCTTCTATAATACAAACTGTGTGCAAGTATTAGTTGGGTTCTTTACTCAAAAGAATAGAAAATTACTCAACTCAAGATAGTCCAGGTGTTGTGGTACAAGCTCTCCATAGTAGTCCACATTAGCCTCGCTGCTGGTGACGTGAAAGTACGCTATATACACTGCTCTGGTCACTAGGTAGAGGCTGAGCTAAGTCAGTTTCTTTTCCAGAAAGGCATTTTCAGTAGAAAACACTATATATACTTTCACTAACGAAATATTAAATGCTCTGAATAACTGGAAGTCACCCGTTGGGATTTTTTGTGATCTCTCAAAGGCTTTTGATTGTGTAAATCATGGAATACTTCCAGATAAGCTCAAGTACTGTGGTATGAATGGGACAGCGCTCAAATAGTTTAAATCATACCTAACTGGAAGAGTGCAGAAAGTTGAAATAAGCAGTTCACGTAATATGCAGAAAAACTGGTGGTTCCTCAAACTGGGGAACAATCAAGAATGGGGCGCCGCAAGGTTCGGTCTTGGGTCCTCTGCTGTTCTTAATATATTTAATGACTTTCCATTCTATATTCATGAAGATGCGGAGCTGATACTTTTTGCCGATGATACAAGTATAGCTATCGCACGCAACAGACAAGAATTAAGTGGTGAAATTGTAAACGATGTTTTTCAGAAAATCATGGTTCTCTGCAAATGGGGTCTCATTAAACTTTGGCAAAACATAGTACATACAGTTCCACACAGTAAATGGAATGACACCATTAATAAATATAGACTTTGATCGGAAATCTGTAGCTAAGGTAGAATATTTAAAATTTCTAGGTGTATTCATTGATGAGGGGTTGAACTAGAAAACACACACACACTGAAGATCTGCTGAAACGTTTGAGTTCAGCTACTTACGCTATTAGGGTCATTGCAAATTTTGGGGATATACATCTTACCACGCCTATTTTCATTCTTTGCTTTTGTATGGCATCATATTCTGGGGTAACTCATAATTGAGTAAAAGAGTGTTCATTGCACAAAAGCGTGTAATCAGAATAATTGTTGGAGCTCATCCAAGATCATCCTGCAGACACTTACTTAAAGAACTAGAGATCTTCACCGTAGGCTTACAATATATAGTGTGTGTGTGTGTGTGTGTGTGTGTGTGTGTGTGTGTGTGTGTGTGTGTGTGTGTGTGTGTGTGTGTGCGCGCGCCAGAGAGAGTGTATACCTGTCCTTTCTTCCCTCTAAGGTAAGTCTTTCCGCTCCCGGGATTGGAATGACTCCTTACCCTCTCCCTTAAAACCCACATCCTTTCGTCTTTCCCTCTCCTTCCCTCTTTCCAGATGAAGCAACCGTTTGTTGTGAAAGCTTGAATTTTGTGCGTATGTTTGTGTTTGTTTGTATGTCTATCGACGTTGGGACCTTGCTTGTACAATCAATAAGAAAAATTAGTTTTTGTTGACACTGAGAAGACCAGAAAAGTTAAAATGAAGAGTTGGAACATATTTTCCATTGACTAGAGAAATTAAGTCATTATTTTTGTTAGATATTTCTGTTGATATTTTGGAGGCTTGCACAGCTTTCCAGTAACAAATGATTTTCTATTTTCTAGCAGATTATATTTTTGTATTTCATGAATATCTCCTCAGTTTACTCTGCCTTTCATGGTTTGACTCAATTTTCTTTCTGTCGACTTCTCTTTGGAATATTTTTGCGGCTTGATAATCTTCACTAAAAAAATTTTACAATTACTTGAAGTGGTCTTCATGAATCATGAACTGTTTTAAATTTTCAACAGGATTTTTTTTAAGATCTCTGTTCATCATGAAATGCTTCTCTAGTTTACTCAAAAGGTTTTTAAAATCAGTGAAATCGTATGATGATGCAAAGACATCATGAAATTGTGGATTTGTCTTCATGCTTGTAATCTACTGAACAGTGATGTGAAACAGACATTGCTTCCTCACTTCATGTCCATTTCATTTGGCAAATATACTCATCTCCATTTCTTGTATGCTCTTTCATGAAGTATTTAGTTTTTTAAAGGAGAGAATTGGCTGAGTAAAATATAAAGTCTGCAGAATCTCCTACATGTGAATTGACCATCTTTACAATAAATTTGTACATGGTGTTGAAATTTCCCTTCACTTCCATCTTCCACGTGCCACATACAGAAAGTTCCTTGTTTCACTTTATAGTCAATTATTGTGATATTGTAAGTTCTGCAAACTCGCTTGAATCTGTGTTGGCCACAAAGATTTATTGAATTTAATTTTGAATACTTTTTTAAATGTAGAGAGATTAGCATTGTCTCCATAGATAACTGCTATAGTTCTTCCTCCTATAAACTTGTGCGACTTCTGTGTTGGTAGATAACGATTCTCAATGCATGGGACTGATTTAATAGGTGTGTGCATGTAATTTTTAGCATTGCCGCCAACTGAGAAAGGATTATCTTGTTTGTCCTGAAGATCTACTGCAGATTCACCTTTAATTTTTTCAAAGTTGAATTGTCAGTTAATATCACAGCATGCATGTAATACAAACTTTGACACTCAGTTGTTGTCCGTTATTTCAAAAATATAAACAAGGGTTATCCTTTGTCTTTCTTAGGATACTTCTACTGATGTTTTATTTCAACAGTAGGGCCTACGATATATTCATGTTTGCTTGGACAAATCCTCGGTCTTCCAGTAATTAGAAACCATCAATATTCTGCCCTCTTCTGTAAACAATTTTGAATACAGTTTTACGTGGTTGGCTTAATACTTTTTATATACAAGAACTCTTGGTCTGAAATATTTAATGAACTTTATATATGCTTATGTTTGGAAGGATGGTTTTCTTCTTTCCCTTAGTGTTTACATAATATTTGGCGGCCCAGTTTTTGTCATCATTGATACTAGTTGGAACGAAAAGTTGATCACAATCCATGTGACAGTTCTCTTTCAATAGTTGATGCTCAGAAGTAAAAAAAAACTTCATGCATTCTGTACTTTTCAGTGGAATCTTGATAGGAGCTCAGTGATTTTAGTCTGCTGTGCATCCTTTTATTGTCACTGTGGTCTCCAAATGAATTGTATTCTTCTTCTGCTGTTGATATATTGGTACACTGAAAGTCGAAATCAGGATCTCCTATTTTGTAATCAGTATTAAAGACTTCTTGGATACTGTTTGGTTGGAAGTGTGTTACTTCATTTCAGTATTTGTCAGTGATATGGCAGAAATTGTTTTCTCAAAAGAATAGAGTTCTGCTCAGTTACGAATTGCAAGTACTGAGCATATTCATAATTGAATAGAAGACAAAATTCCACCCTATCAACCTGCTTAATAAAATTAAAGCAAGCATGCTTAACAAAACTTTCAATGTTTTCATCTTTTTCTTTCATCTTAAGCAGTCAATCTGGTTCTTGATGGTCCTCAGTGTTTTGTCCTTGGAAATTAAAACCATTTTTTCAGCCTCTTTTGTAAGGCGTGGGATTGTTGATATGCGTTACGTCTAAAAATGTGAAGAAAGAAAAATAAAAGGAACGTTTCTGTGCGGCAAGTAACATACTTTTGCCTTCCAATTGTAGACACAAAGTTCAAATGGTGTCTCAGCAAGATTATTTGTAGTATCTAACAGTTCTGGGAACATAGTAGTTCACCGTGATGACAAAGGAGGTTGAAACATAATATGTATGAGTGTAGTTTGGTGCAAATTGCATTATTATCTGAGCTTTGGATCACGAAATTTAAATTTCTGTTAAGCACAGGAATCAAAATTTCCTGTAGCACGCAATGTCTAAAGGCATCCAGTAGAGTCGAACAAATGGGTCCAAAGAAACAACTAAGGAGATGGTCTTTCGTGGTTCACTTCTGTCACGTCTGGTCTCATTCCGTGGAACATTGTTCACAGTTCACTTCAGCTAGTCTCGTTCTCTTGCCTCGATCTCACTTGACTGGTTTTGCTCTTTTTTTGTATAGTCACTCATTCGATTTCAATTTTTTTAAATTATGTACTTTATACAAAAATTAACTTGTGTGTAATACATATATATTTTTCTGGTAACATGAAGAGAATTCTACATATCTCTCATTTTGATGGACTGCAGAACAACAATTATCAGAGGAAAGTTGTTTTATGTTGACCAATTAAGCGAGCAGCCATTGCTTTTTATTTCATGTTCTTTCATGTGTTTGATTTGGCAACTAGTTTTTAAAATAACTTTAATAATTTTTTTAACTGTAGTGTAAAAATGTTTACATTAAACTTCCAATTTTCACATTATTTCTAAAAATGAAACATGACACTTAATGAGGCTCTTATTTTTCAAGCTGAGCCAGGTAATTTACTACTTTTAATTCAGTAACTAGGTGTAGAATGTTAGCAACTTGACACTGTGAAGAATCTGCCTGAAGCAAGATCAACACATTTCCTCTATCAACCTAGATTGGCAGCCAGGGTATTACACATCAAGGATGATGCTGTAGAAAGTATGTATTGGTCTGCCAAAGTAATTATGCCTGAGGTGGCCTTTGAAGCGCTGGTAAGGGGGGGGGGGATGGGAAAGGAAGAATCAATGGTGGAATATAGGAGAGAAATTGGTGAAAATGAAAAAGGAGGCCTATAATAAATAGCTCAGCACTTGGCTTGATGAAGTCCATAAAACATACGAAGCTAAATAGAAAGAAGCACAAAGGGCCATTACTAAAGCATAAAATGAGGTGTGCTGAAAGTCAGAGAGGATATAAACAAAAACTTAGATGGTAGTAGCGCAAGCAGAGTGTGAAAGGTGGTGGTGGTTCGAAAAGTGCTGAGATTCCTCCGATTAGCTTAGGAGTGGGTCAAGTATTACCAAGCGCTGCTCACAGAGAAAAGAAACCAATTTATACAAGACATGTTAAACTTGATGGAAGAAGATAAATATCCATGTCCACGACAGATAACCTCGCAAGAAATTTGTAAAGCTGTGAAGCCTGTGAAAAATGGGAAAGCACTGGGGCCAATTGGAATAAAGTTATAAATAATAAAGGCAGCTCCTATGGTTGTGTGTGATATCTTTGCAGAGTTGAATTATTGGCATGATAAATGGACCTGACACTTGATAGCCAAAGTTCCAGGCCTTCCTCCACAAATCCTCTTACAGATGTTTTAAAACTTAGAAAAAAATACTTAAGTCTGACATTCTGCCAGGAAGTACAAATTTTCGATGCACAATTTCATGTACATAAAAAGTACTACGACCATCGTCTGCACATTCGACCAGAACTGTCGCTTGCTGGGTTTTCGTGTCATATCCGTAACACCAACTCTCATCACCTGTAATGTCGTTGTTCAAAAAGTTTTAATTACTTTCTCTGTTTTCAAGTCCTGACACACATTCATGCGCTTTTTTATTTATTTATTTTTTTTTTTCGTGTGGGAATGCGCGACAAATTTAGTGGCAACATGTCGCGTGTGCAAATCCTCACTCAAAATACGCTGGTTACCCTAGGTAAGTGTTGGAGTGGGAACTTTTCAAAATATGGTATCTCGTAAATGACTCGCACTAGAATCCTTCAACAAACACCACTGAAACTCCAATTTACTCTACTTTTAGTTTGTTGGTGTCAATGTTCGTTGTTCCATTCAAAAAAAGTGTGTGTTTGTACGAAAAATACACTACCAAGAATTATTACAGACACTCTACGAGCTAACAATACAAGCCTCTGACTAGCAATCCGTTCTGTGGATATCGCACATCAATAGCACTTTCCATTTCTGCAATGTTTGCGGTCCAAGTTTCATATAATTCACTCTGTGTAAATTAAATTTTCTGTGTGCTTCGTATGTTATAACGGTTGAAAAATATCTTGTAAGGGGGCCGGTTGTACAACGCCCGGTTAAGGTTAGCTAACCACGGTATAACTTTGACAGCGCGTTGTACGCATGGAGGTGGAATAAGGGGAGATGCCGCTACAGACTTCCGCTGTACGTTGTTTCGAAGCCAGTGGGTGGGGCCTGCCGCCATCTTGGATCCCCCAAAACAAAAGCAGACGAGTGTTTACAATTGCTTCTTGTTCGCTATTTCTGTCATGTGCACGCGATATTTATTTTATATAGTAAATGTTACACCTGTTTCAGTGAACAACACAGCATAAGGAGCGCAACTTTAAACGTTTTTCTGGTCTTAAATGCGTATTCGATACAGTAATACGACACGAAAATATGACGCTTCTGTCCTCAGTACTGTAATTCCTTTTTGTTTATACACTTAGAATAACTATGGAAAGCGTGATTTCGTAATCCATTTGAATTCACTTTCATTGTGTTTGTGTCGATGATTGATAAAGCCAGAACTCCAAAAGCAATGATGATAGTTCAGAAGCACCGATTTGTAATCGTTGCATTTTCAAGTCAAATGCAAATTTTAAATGTCCAAATTTGCAAGAAACTTATCTTATTTCCTTTGAAGTCCCATAGATGTATGCAGGGAAGATATAAACAAGCCAGCTGTCACGTCAACAAAGTGAAAGATTCGTTAAATTACGATGGAAAAGAACGGAATTTAAGATTGTCAGGCCCATTGTAGTTTACACATCTGCATGGTTTTTAAATTGTACCTACCAAGTGACATTCGGTGTGGCAAATAACAGCAATTTACAGGATAACACGACAACACTGTGATTAATGTCATTATCTAAATTGCCTGGACTTAGATAGGGAGCTTTGCTTTAACAAGTATGTAACCCTTTAAGTACTTATAATTTAACCACTGTAACAGGTGTTCCACACATTTTACCGAAGATTTAATTAACTACATGTAGTTACATTACATTTATATTAAATTATCGCATTTTAAAACTTTAGTCCCCATTTCCAGGATATTTCTTGCCAGGACTTTTCAGTTACTTGGGAATAACCAAATAATGAAAACCAAGCTCACCTCCAGAGAGCTCTTTGCGTAGGATTGATAGGAAATCTAAAGTCAAATCATAGAAATAAAACCATACTGTACAAATTTACAGTGCATCAGAATTTCAAGTACTACATATAAGAAAATAACGCTTAAATATGTCCACTTACGAATGAAATGTGTTTTTTTTAAACTTTAGATTGCAATTAGAACGATTATTACACCCGTAAGCGATGTAGCCGTCATTTTTTTTATCAAAACACTTCACGACTACACGGAATCAAACCACCAGAAGCGAATGCTTTGGGGTAGCTAACATGGCGGATCTTCACTTGGGTTGGCTTCAAGTTTGCGACGTCATGACAACTCCTCTTGCCGGCCGTGTGGTTCTAGGCGCTCCAGTCCGGAGCTGCTCTTCTGCTACGGTCGCAGGTTCAAATCCTGCCTCGGGCATGGATGTGTGTGATGTCCTTAGGTTAGTTAGGTTTAAGTAGTTCTAAGTTCTAGGGGACTGATGATGACCACAGCAGTTGAGTCCCGTAGTGCTCAGAGCCATTTGAACAACTCCTCTTATTTTTACCTCCATGGTTGTACGATGCCTTTTTATTCTCTGGTTTGTTAACCCTGGAATAGCGATCTCGTTCAGTTAAGTTGGTAACAGTGGGAGAACACTCAGGGTATTTTCGCGCGTTTTTGAAGTTTATTTACGTCTAGTCATCTGCAAAAAGAGCTCGATTAAAATGAGTGAAAAATGATAGAGCGCCCAAAACTATTCCCTGGAAGATATATTAAAGCTTGTCGATATCGTTCACGATTTCAGAAGCATAATAGAGAACAAGAAAACGCATGCAGTATCATGTAGTGAAAAGGTCAGTCAAAACATTTAACTAAGCTTGTGATGTGTGTATAATGAAATATCTCTTGAAACTGGTTAAATGATTGAGTATTCATTGTTTGACTAATAAGATATCTTTCCAAATTTCAGAACAAAGCATGGGAGAAAGTATGCGATCTCTATAATTAACGATCATCATCATCATGCAGAACCAGTGATCAGCTGCGACAGAAATATGACACGCTAAAGAAAGAGACCAGAAAATATTGTGCTGCATTAAGGCAGCATAGGCTCCAGATTGGCGGTGGACCTTTTGTCGAACATAAATTTGTAATTGTGTATACAAAAAAACACAATTTAATTAAACTTTCTTCAGATGGCCGCACTAGTCATTTTGATTCTGACGCAACGTTTCTATGTAAGAATATTCCGTCCAATATGGTAGATGATGAATTTTTCGTAGGCAGATAATGTAGTAACTATTTTGAAAGGCAAGCAGCTTTTTGAAATAATGAACGTCATGTCATCTTTTCAGAGACCACCAACAACACAGGCGTCATGGAGTTTAATTTAGAAATTAACATCTGGAAAGGAATTTTTTAAATACATTGTGTAATTACTGTGTTATAAAATCTGCAGTGTTTGTTAATCTTGATGATCAGCTGTTTGACCACTGCAGATTTTATAATGATAACACAGTAATTACACAACGTATTTTTCAACCATCCGTGTGTATTACTTTTCTTCCTTCATGATGGTTGAAAAAACCGAATGTACTAGAGAATAAAGTTACAATGTACAGCTGATGGCAAGAAAATGCATTGTTTCAAATACATAACAGCTGTTGACAGCTACCTTATCTCCATCCATCTGGAAGTCATATAAAGTATATACAGATAAACTGAAGGAGAGGTCGAGATGTTTTCAGATGGGCTGGTGTGGATAATACTAATGTTGAGGAACACAACAGCTATGTTCCATAGTTTCCTGATAATATTACTGTGTTCAACGTGGCTTGAGTAAGCGCAAATACACTCCTGGAAATGGAAAAAAGAACACATTGACACCGGTGTGTCAGACCCACCATACTTGCTCCGGACACTGCGAGAGGGCTGTACAAGCAATGATCACATGCACGGCACAGCAGACACACCAGGAACCGCGGTGTTGGCCGTCGAATAGCGCTAGCTGCGCAGCATTTGTGCACCGCCGCCGTCAGTGTCAGCCAGTTTGCCGTGGCATACGGAGCTCCATCGCAGTCTTTAACACTGGTAGCATGCCGCGACAGTGTGGACGTGAACCGTATGTGCAGTTGACGGACTTTGAGCGAGGGCATATAGTGGGCATGCGGGAGGCCGGGTGGACGTACCGACGAATTGCTCAACACGTGGGGCGTGAGGTCTCCACAGTACATCGATGTTGTCGCCAGTGGTCGGCGGAAGGTGCACGTGTCCGTCGACCTGGGACCGGACCGCAGCGATGCACGGATGCACGCCAAGACCGTAGGATCCTACGCAGTGCCGTAGGGGACTGCACCGCCACTTCCCAGAAAATTAGGGACACTGTTGCTCCTGGGGTATCGGCGAGGACCATTCGCAACCGTCTCCATGAAGCTGGGCTACGGTCCTGCACACCGTTAGGCCGTCTTCCGCTCATGCCCCAACATCGTGCAGCCCGCCTCCAGTGGTGTCGCGACAGGCGTGAATGGAGGGACGAATGGAGACGTGTCGTCTTCAGCGATGAGTCGCTTCTGCCTTGGTGCCAATGATGGTCGTATGCGTGTTTGGCGCCGTGCAGGTGAGCGCCACAATCAGGACTGCATACGACCGAGGCACACAGGGCCAACACCCGGCATCATGGTGTGGGGAGCGATCTCCTACACTGGCCGTACACCACTGGTGATCGTCGAGGGGACACTGAATAGTGCACGGTACATCCAAACCGTCATCGAACCCATCGTTCTACCATTCCTAGACCGGCAAGGGAACTTGCTGTTCCAACAGGACAACGCACGTCCGCATGTATCCCGTGCCACCCAACGTGCTCTAGAAGGTGTAAGTCAACTACCCAGCAAGATCTCTGGATCTGTCCCCCATTGAGCATGTTTGGGACTGGATGAAGCGTCGTCTCACGCGGTCTGCACGTCCAGCACGAACGCTGGTCCAACTGAGGCGCCAGGTGGAAATGGCATGGCAAGCCGTTCCACAGGACTACATCCAGCATCTCTACGATCGTCTCCATGGGAGAATAGCAGCCTGCATTGCTGCGAAAGGTGGATATACACTGTACTAGTGCCGACATTGTGCATGCTCTGTTGCCTGTGTCTATGTGCCTGTGGTTCTGTCAGTGTGATCATGTGACGTATCTGACCCCAGGAATGTGTCAATAAAGTTTCCCCTTCCTGGGACAATGAATTCACGGTGTTCTTATTTCAATTTCCAGGAGTGTAGTTCAGACATCAGTGAAGAATGGTGGGATTCAATGTTTTTGCTCTGAAGCAAAAATGGGCCTCTCATCCAAATATATTCACTAAAGGCTGAATTTTTTCTTATTAACTTATAAATAAATAAATAAATAAAAAGTTCTGCGACTGCTGTGGTGTTTACAAAAAGGATCATTTCCAATAGAAAACAGTGTATCAATATTGACGTCATGTCTGAAATTGGGACACTAGCGTTTTATCAAAGCGTTTTGCAACATGAGAATTTACCGTTTTGTTAAAACTGCCATACAAATAGTACCCATAAGTGGTGTGGATTTTCGATTTCGTTAAGTCTATTATGGGACTGTCTTCTAAATAAAACGAGTCAATCCTTTCTACTGCTGCAACAACTGTAACACACGCCAGATAGGCAAGACTATTTTGGCACGAATAGTCGTTTTAATGTGCCTAATTTAGAGAAATAACACAATGGAATTCATGAAGTACGGAAAGGAAATACATTTTACACAATTTAACAATATTATCTTAGAAAACAGAGAGATAGTTTCACCTGTCCACCCTATGTTTCCAGTTTCTGATGTACAAGATTGAAAAGACGAAGCACGGCTTCCTTTGACAAGCGAAATCTGCATATAAATTCTGAGTCGTCGAATTCATCAAAATAATTCGGGCGGTGTCTCACTTTCTGCTCCTTCCTCATTGTTATGAACACTTCAGCCAAAAAATCGTCACCGCTGTCTGAATCTATGGGTGTTCCTGCACTCTTTAAAACTTATTCCGTGGTTAAGCTCGCTAACCGGCCAGAAATCACCGCCTAAGCCATCCCCGAGTTTATTCTCAGGTTAGGCGTTAGCCCGGGTTCGTACAAGGCGTTTCTCGCCCTATTCCGGGGTTAGAGCTTAACCGGCTGCTAACTGGGCGTTGTACAACCGCCCCAAGGTGCGCAGTTACTGCGAAAAACAGTTTAGGAAAGCGAAAACTGGGTAATATCATGTGATCATATTCTGTCATCAATGAGTGATGCTGTACTGCAACTTAGCGGGACCACGAAATGTGATGAAGCGATACTAGTTTCATGTATTTAGCTGTTTTCGTATTATAATGCCATTTTAAGGCAACTCTTAGTACGATTTGTTTTACTCACATGTCAGTTAATAACATAGCGATAGTAAAAACCTCCAGGACAACGTAAGGTGAAAGAAAATATCGTGTGTTCATCACAAAGCAATGAATAGGCTAAGAGCTGTGGGCCGATGGTAGTTTCACGTCCTGCTAATACCTGTTTTCCGTCTTCACATTTGTAATAGATTCTGGGACTTTGTTGATATTGTAGTATGAATATGTTCTGAAATATTAGATTTGTGCTCTCTTAGGAATGAACTAATAAACGTGAAACTGCAAAGGCTTTTAAGAATATTTGGTTGTTGCGAGTTATGAAGGTGCAGTTAAGCCAGAAGCTAAGAGGACAGTTAACAGTTTACATGCCAGTGGACCTCTTTTCACCTAACTCAACAGGTGGCACAGAGCACACCTAACTGCCTTTCTTTCTTACTTTCCTTTCTTTCTTACTTTCCTTTCTTTCTTACTTTCCTTTCTTTCTTACTTTCCTTTCTTTCTTACTTTCCTTTCCCTTCCTTCCTTCCTTCCTTCCTTCCTTCCTTCCTTCCTTCCTTCCTTCCTTCGCTTTCCTTCCCTTTCTTCTGATTTCAAAAATGTTAGCCAATGAGCAACGAATTATGACATCTGCGAGATGCAGATGCAGATGGCATTTATAAAAGAAATAATTCTCATAGATTTAAATGCTGTCTGCAGTGACAACATAACAGCTGACATGTAAATATAATTTGCAGACACGCAAATTTTCCAGGATTTTACACTCTATTTATTCGTTGATATAGGTATTTTGAGTAACTAAATTTTGGTTTAACAGCTGCGACATGACACACTACAGCTTTTTCCTCCATATAATTCACAATTTACCCAATGTCTGGCTTTACAAATTACGAAGTTTTTGTGACTCGCTTTTCTGGCTACATGTTCTCTCTCTCTCTCTCTCTCTCTCTCTCTCTCTCTCTCTCTCTCTCTAAAAAATGTATCACTCAAATATTGGTTTATACTTTCCATTTTTTACAGAAACAAAATAAAACACGCGAAAATCGAATGGAGTAAAATAGCAATTACTACACGATAACTGCGACAGAATGCTCGTGTTTCGAAACACTGCCACCAGGGCGCAGTGGTAGTAGGAAAGTGGCGCAACAAAGTATATCCAAGCTGAACTTCTTGTGGCGTGACAAAAGTTGTGTGGCTGAAGTTGCGCCACTAAAAACTGGGAGCTCCAACTGGCAACTGCAATGGTTTTCTTGGGCGTATAAATGCGGCTACATGCTGTACATTACTTTAATGGGGGAAACCACATCAGGAGGCAGTTGGACACTGATTTTTTGGGTGGGAAGAATTAATTAGAATTTAATCAAATTTTGACATTTAATTTATACAGTATTTCGAACAGTTTTTGTGATTTTTTTTTAAATAATTTCAGCTAAAAATAAGTTATGCTGTGCTGTCTACTGAAGGTTGTGAGTGTAGTTCTCCAATTGTGTGCAGTGTACCCATTCCAATTTTCATCTGAAATCGAAAAGGTTTTGATTTTACATTAATAACTTATTTTCTATGAATACGAACCTCCACACAGGTGAACATAATGAAAATTAAAAATTTTGCTGTAGTTGGAACAATTTACTTCGATTTTCACCTCTAATTATGCAAAGAAAAGTACCCTTAAATCGTATCATCTGACAAGTTGATTTATATAATACGTAATTTTATAAAGAATCATACTATAAATTTTCATAATGATCGCTTCTATACTTTGAGTTAGACTGCACGCAAATGTGATGTCATTTCGAGAAAAACGCATTCGAAAAATACATTCTAGCAAACTGGAAATTCAAGGAAATTAACAATAACATAAAATTCTTACCGATTAATCTGAGATTCCAGCTCCATATAGTAATCCTTCTTCTTCATAGCCGGCCGAAGTAGCCGAGCAGTTCTAGGCACTGCAGTCTGGAACCGCAAGACCGCTATGGTCGCAGGTTCGAATCCTGCCTCGGGCATGGATATGTGTGATGTCCTTAGGTTAGTTAGGTTTAACTAGTTCTAAGTTCTAGGGGACTAATGACCTCAGAAGTTGAGTCCCATAGTGCTCAGAGCCATGAGGCTGGTGCAATGGGGAGGTTCCCTTGTAAGTATTGTTGTGTACGTGCTAAATGTTTTGACTAGAAAATTTAATAGTGCTATTGTGAATAATAAAAATCCAGAAAGAAATTTTAAGACTTTTTCTAGTCTTAAATCCATATTTGATCCTGCACTAAGACACATATCGCTTTGTTAATGTAACTTTCTTTTCATTATAAGTGTCGAATAACAAGGAAGAGAAGTATGTGATACGATAAGTTTACTTCCACAATCCAGCATTTTCCTTAATATGGTTTACCAAAGCTGATGCTCAGTTTATGCCCTCTTGCCAAAAGTGGTGAGATCTTATTTCGCTTTATTTGGCCAGTTTCCAATCTTCCCTTCTCACAGAGTTCATCCAGGGAGCTTTTCGAGATGAACTGATTTTAAGTCTAAAGCCAAGTGACAAAAACAAAACTGCTACATTAAAACGACACAGCGCAGCCAAATTTCATGTATATAAAAGAAAATAACGCTTGGAAAAAGTCCACTCACTATTGAAATGTAATTAATTTGCACTTTAGACTATAACGAGCATTATTAGTACACCAGTAAATGCTGCAAGCAGGCATTTTCAATCAACACATTTCCACAAAGAGCTAATGTTTGGGTGACTACCATGGTGGATGTCAGCTTAAACTTTTTGACATATCTACAATATTCCTTATTATATCTTCATGGATCTCTAATATCCAGGCCACTGAACAAGACTGTTCCTGCAACAAAACACAGGAAGTGACATAATACACAATCGTTAGCACATCAAGTTGAAGGTATTGTGGGTATTTAGGTATTATCTTCGAAAATGAAATTTTTGGCGGTTATCAAGGTCTGTGTTCGTTACTGTTTTCATCAAGATTCCTACATGTTGCACCAAACTGTTGTACCAACTCAGCAAAAGGCATCAAGCTATACAGAATTTTAAATGAGGAAAACAGGAACGCGAAATGGTTGCAAAATTGTTCTAAAGAGAAATGGAATTGCGCTGTACAAGTAAAGCTATGAGAGATACGTTGTTCAAATAAATGACTGCAACTAGAATATCGTACTTCTCTATAGAATACAAATACATAAGATTTAATTAAGCTACATTCTCAACTCGAAATTAAGAGAGATTATGGGTCTTTCCAGCTTTTTCGCAGTCTTGCTTTCGAACAAATGGTGTTAAATTTGCTGAAAATAAAATTTTAACTTCCATGAAGTTAAATTATATAACTACAGGAACTTAACAGTAAATGTGTTGTCATGTAGAGCATAGTACAAAATTTCACTGCTGTATCTTCAAAAGTGTGGATAAGCTGCACCTTTTAAATAATATGTGTTTTCAATGAGTGTCCTCACTTAAGAGAACTCTTTGAAATGTCACATACTTTTTTTCATCATGGTGTTGTGTAATCTGTTCGAAATGCTCACTCCAAAGTCATTTCTACTCTATGGAATCGACCATGGAGGTATAATCTGAGTTGTTGTGTCACAAACCTGAAGGTGACATCTGCCATGCCAGTTGTTTTGAACATTAGATTCTGGTGGAAGTGTTTTGATCAAAAATGCCGGACTGCGTCGTTTATGAATGAACTAATTGTTCTAATTATAGTCTAAACTGTGAAGGTCTCACATTTCTTTCTTAAGAGAGGACATTCATAAAACTGACCGAAAATATAATGGACTAGAAGAACTCAAAATTTCAGTAATTAAATCGCATCTGAAGTACCTGAAAAACAACTGTGTGATGCGACTTTCATGCCACACTCGCTTTTTGAAGCAACACTTTAATACTAGCTCAGTGAACAATAATTCCAAGGACTACCTTCAAGCATTCTATGGCTATCTAGTTGCTGTGATAATATCCTTTGGTTCTATAAATGGTGCATTACTCTTTCCTTCATCTTAGGAATAATAACAAACCAGCTGCTTTGTTTATGAAGAAGAAATTCCTGTTTTGGCTTACGCTACTGATGGATTTCATCCAGAATTGCAACTTATGATGGAGCTCTTGTTTTTAATAGGGGGAATGTAGGGAAGCTGAAGGTATTAGTTCTTGAAGTTATTTTTGTTCTGCCATTGTAACCACAAAAATGCGTGATCTTTTTTTACCTCAATAAAGCAAAACGTTTCTGGTGAAAAAAATCACGCATTTTTGTAGTTGCAATGACAGAAAAAAAATACCATGAAGAATTTTAAACAACTATGGCCACACAAATAAAGAATTTGAAGGTATTAGAGAGAATGTGCTTTAAGATAGGAAATTTCACTCAAGACATATTGAAAAAAACATTTACAGCGCCACTCTGTAGCTAAAACGTAGATGAGATCTGGTAAGGCAAAGAAAACAGAAAATAAGAAATCAAAACAGAGGTCTTGAAGGGAAAGAGGATCCTGAGTACAAATTGGCGTCCGTCTGAAGAGCTGACCTAAGAAAAAACTACATATTGCATTTCCAGAAAATTAACTTTTTAGTGTTTACATACCTTTTCCTCCTAATATATGGTTACAATTATGAAATTTTGTACACTTATTTCTACAAATCCACTAAATGTTGTTTACAATTGACTCCATCCGAACAGACCTCGGAAGGCCAGATGGCACCAACTGGCCGCTGTGTCATCCAAGAGTGCTCGACAGACCTGGCCAGACAGCCATTCAAATTCTAGCCAAATCTGATATTGCTTAACCTCTGTGATCTGATGGGAACCACCATTACTGATGCCACAAGACCATTGGCTGTTATATTATACTCACTAATTATTAAAATTCTCCTGTTTGATACATTAAAAAAACCTCAATGAGATTAAGCTGCTAAAATTTTGTAGAAATCTATTGAATGGTGTGAGGAAAAGGTACTTATATTATTTACTGAAAATAAAATTTTTAAATCCTATAAAAAAGATAATTATATATAATCCAAACAACATAACAGTAAATATATTAATTTCATGTGAAGCATGGTACAAAATTTAAGTACCATATCTTGAAAATTGTGGATTTGATGCATATTAACATAGTTTGTGTTTTTCATGAACATCCTCCCTTAAGTGGACTCATTTAAGCATCACACACTTCTCTTATTGGTTATCCGAAATATATAACAAAAACGACGCGAAATACATCTTATTACTGAATCAAATATGGAATCGACCATACAGTAGAAATATTTCTGGAGTGAGCATTCAGAGTCACAGGCCAATATTGTGTTGTCAACATACGTTGGTACCATGTTTATGTGGTTTTGGAATAGTGTTGGTTTGCCTGTAAAGTTTCCAGTACATTTAGAATATCATTACATCACTAGTACAGACTGATTCCCTTCGTAAGTGATGATATTTGGTACAGGCATGTTTTAGACACCATAAAAATTTGTATTCGATACCCAGAAAAACTAGCTTCTTCACTTTGAATATAAAAAATCAGACCCATTTTTTTGTTTTTCAGACAAGTTTCATAGCTCAATTTACCTGTTTTTTTTTTTATTTGCGTTACAGTCAGCGCTAATTTTCAGATTGATATGGCATCATTTTCCTGTTGCCGAAGCTGTCCTAATAATCTATAGCTTTGTAGGCGTTGTAAAACGAGTAGATGGTAGCACACTGCCTTTGAAAGTGTCCTGGAAAACATAGTTTGGCAAATTTTAGTGACTATACCATCCATTACATTATATTTGTGTATTTACTTTTCTCTTTTTTTATGGTCTCGCATAAGCTGACTGGTAACTGTTCGACACTTTTTAGCGCAATTTTTGTATAAGCTGCCATTAAATTATGGAATAAGTAATGTATACCATTATACACACCTCAAAAAAAAAAAATCTTCCATCACCTCGGTCCCGAGAGTTGCGGAACATGAACCGAAAATTGGAATAGAGATCATCATAAACATTTTCGCCCTTTTTATTGCTCATGAAAACCACACATTGCATGTTGTACCACCATACAGCGAGACCTTCGGAGGTGATGGTCCAGATTGCTGTACACACTGGTACCTCTAATATCCTGTAGCGCGTCCTCTTGCATTGATGCATCCTGTATTCGTCGTGTCATACTATCCACAAGTTCATCAAGGCACTGTTGATTCAGATTGTCCCGCTCGCTAATGGCGATTCGATGTAGAACCTTCAGAGTGGCTGGTGGGTCATGTCATCCATAAACAGCCCTTTTCAATCTATAGCAGGCATGTTCGATAGGATTCATTATCCTGAAGGAAGTCATTCACAAGATGTGCTTGAGGGGGCCTGAATTGTCGTCCATGAAGACGAATGCCTCGCCAATAAGCTGCCGATAGGGTCGCACTATCGGTCGGAGGAGAGCATTCACGTATCGTACAGTCATTACGGCAGCCACCAGCAGCGTACGTTGGTCCCACATAATGCCACCCGAAAACAGCAGGGAACCTCCACCTTGCTGCACTTGCTGGACAGTGTGTCTAAGGTATTCAGCCTGACCGGGTTGCCTCCAAACACATCTCCGAAGATTGTCTTGTTGAAGGCACATGTGACACTCATCAGTGGAGAGAACGTGATGCCAATACTGAGCTGTCCATTCGGCATGTTGTTGGACCCTTCTCTACCGCACTGCATGGTGTCGTGGTTGCAAAGATGGACCTCGCCATGGACATCGGGAGTGAAGTAGGGCATAATGCAGCCTATTGTGCACAGTTTGAGTCGTAACACGATGTTCTGTGGCTTCACAAAACGCATTATTCAACAATGTGGCGTTGCTGTCAGGGATTATCCGAGCCATAATCTGTAGGTATCTACATCCACATCCATACCCCGCAAGCCACCTGACGGTGTGTGGCGGAGGGTACCTTCAGTACCTCTATCGGTTCTCCCTTCTATTCCAGTCTCGTATTGTTCGTGGAAAGAAGGATTGTCGGTATGCCTCTGTGTGGGCTCTAATCTCTCTGATTTTAACCTCATGGTCTCTTCGCGAGATATACGTAGGAGGGAGCAATATACTGCTTGACTCTTCGGTGAAGGTATGTTCTCGAAACTTTGACAAAAGCCCGTACCGAGCTACTGAGGGTCTCTCCTGCAGAGTCTTCCACTGGAGTTTATCTATCATCTCCGTAACGCTTTCGCGATTACCAAATGATCCTGTAACGAAGCGCGCTGCTCTCCGTTGGATCTTCTCTATGTCTTGTATCAACCCTATCTGGTACGGATCCCACACTGCTGAGCAGTATTCAAGCAGTGGGCGAACAAGCGTACTGTAACCTACTTCCTTTGTTTTCGGATTGCATTTCCTTAGGATTCTTCCAATGAATCTCATTCTGGCATCTGCTTTACCAACAATCAACATTATATGATCATTCCATTTTAAATCACTCCTAATGCGTACTCCCAGATAATTTATGGTATTAACTGCTTCCAGTTGCTGACCTGCTATTTTGTAGCTAAATGATAAAGGATCTATCTTTCTTTGTATTCGCAGCACATTACACTTGTCTACATTGAGATTCAGTTGCCATTCCCTGCACCATGCGTCAATTCGCTGCAGATCCTCCTGCATTTCAGTACAATTTTCCATTGTTACAACCTCTCGATACACCACAGCATCATCTGCAAAAAGCCTCAGTGAACCTCCGATGTCATCGACCAGGTCATTTATGTATATTGCGAACAGCAACGGTCCTATGACACTCCCCTGCGGCACACCTGAAATTACTCTTACTTCGGAAGACTTCTCTCCATTGAGAATAACATGCTGCGTCCTGTTATCTAGGAACTCCTCAATCCAATCACACAATTGGTCTGATAGTCCATATGCTCTTACTTTGTTCAATAAACGACTGTGGGGAACTGTATCGAACGCCTTGCGGAAGTCAAGAAACACGGCATCTACCTGGGAACCCGTGTCTATGGCCCTCTGAGTCTCGTGGACGAATAGCGCGAGCTGGGTTTCACATGACCGTCTTTTTCGAAACCCATGCTGATTCCTACAGAGTAGATTTCTAGTCTCCAGAAAAGTCATTATACTCGAACACAATACGTGTTCCAAAATTCTACAACTGATCGACGTTAGAGATATAGGTCTATAGTTCTGCACATCTGTTCGACGTCCCTTCTTGAAAACGGGGATGACCTGTGCCCTTTTCCAATCCTTTGGAACGCTACGCTCTTCTAGAGACCTACGGTACACCGCTGCAAGAAGGGGGGCAAGTTCCTTCGCGTACTCTGTGTAAAATTGAACTGGTATCCCATCAGGTCCAGAGGCCTTTCCTCTTTTGAGCGATTTTAATTGTTTCTCTATCCCTCTGTCGTCTATTTCGATATCTACCATTTTGTCATCTGTGCGACAATCTAGAGAAGGAACTACAGTGCAATCTTCCTCTGTGAAACAACTTTGGAAAAAGACATTTAGTATCTCGGCCTTTAGTCTGTCATCCTCTGTTTCAGTACCATTTTGGTCACAGAGTGTCTGGACATTTTGTTTTGATCCACCTACCGCTTTTGACATAAGACCAAAATTTCTTAGGTTTTTCTGCCAAGTCAGTACATAGAATTTTACTTTCGAATTCATTGAACGCCTCTCGCATAGCTCTCTTCACACTACATTTTGCTTCGCGTAATTTTTGTTTGTCTGCAAGGCTTTGGCTATGTTTATGTTTGCTGTGAAGTTCCCTTTGCTTCCGCAGCAGTTTTCTAACTCGGTTGTTGAACCACGGTGGCTCTTTTCCATCTCTTACGATCTTGCTTGGCACATACTCATCTAACGCATATTGTACGATGGTTTTGAACTTTGTCCACTGATCCTCAACACTATCAGTACTTGAGACAAAACTTTTGTGTTGAGCCAACAGGTACTCTGAAATCTGCTTTTTGTCACTTTTTCTAAACAGAAAAATCTCCCTACCCTTTTTAATATTCCTATTTACGGCTGAAATCATCGATGCCGTAACCGCTTTATGATCACTGATTCCCTGTTCTGCGTTAACTTTTTCAAATAGTTCGGGTCTGTTTGTCACCAGAAGGTCTAATATGTTATCGCCACGAGTCGGTTCTCTGTTTAACTGCTCAAGGTAGTTTTCAGATAAAGCACTTAAAAAAATTTCACTGGATTCTTTGTCCCTGCCACCCGTTATGAACGTCTGAGTCTCCCAGTCTATATCGGGCAAATTAAAATCTCCACCCAGAACTGTAACATGGTGGGGAAATCTACTCGAAATATTTTCCAAATTATCCTTCAGGTGCTCAGCCACAACAGCTGCTGAGCCAGGGGGCCTATAGAGACATCCAATTACCATGTCTGAGCCTGCTTTAACCGCGACCTTCACCCAAATCATTTCACATTTCGGATCTCCGTCAATTTCCTTCGATACTATTGCACTTCTTACCGCTATAAACACGCCTCCCCCTTCACTGTTCAGCCTGTCTCTGCGGTATACATTCCAATATGAGTTTAGGATTTCATTACTGTTTACGTCTGGTTTCAGCCAACTTTCTGTCCCTAGTACTATATGGGCGTTGTGATCGTTTATTAATGAGAGCAGTTCTGGGACCTTTCTATAGACGCTCCTGCAGTTTACTATTAGCACATTAATATTGTTATTCCCTGTTGCATTTTGCCTACTCCTATCTTGCCGCGTCTCAGGAGGCGTCTTGTCGGGCCTAGGGAGGGGATTCTCTAACCTAAAAAACCCCCATGTGCACTCCACACGTACTCCGCTACCCTTGTAGCCGCTTCCGGCGTGTAGTGCACGCCTGACCTATTCAAGGGGACCCTACATTTCTCCACCCGATAGCAGAGGTCGAGAAATTTGCACCCCAGATCTCCGCAGAATCGTCTGAGCCTCTGGTTTAAGCCTTCCACTCGGCTCCAAACCAGAGGACCGCGATCGGTTCTGGGAACGATACTACAAATAGTTAGCTCTGATTCCACCCCGCGAGCGAGGCTTTCCGCCTTCACCAATTCCGCCAACCGCCTGTACGAACTGAGGATGACCTCTGAACCCAGACAGCAGGAGTCATTGGTGCCGACATGAGCAACAATTTGCAGTCGGGTGCACCCAGTGCTCTCTATCGCCGCCGGTAGGGCCTCCTCCACATCTCGGATGAGACCCCCCGGCAAGCAGACAGAGTGAACACTGGCCTTCTTCCCCGACCTTCTCGCTATTTCCCTAAGGGGCTCCATCACCCGCCTAACGTTGGAGCTCCCAATAACTAATAAACCCCTCCCCCCGTGTGCCTGTTCGGACCTTGCTGAAGGAGCAGCCACATGTCCCCTCACAGGCAGAGCGGGCGATGCCACACGGCCAGCCTCCACATTGACCTTCCGCCTCGTGCGCCGCGAACGCCGCTGAACCCGCCACTCCCCTTGGGGAGAGGGTGGCCCAACCGCGCCCGGTACCCGCGAAGATGTCTCGACAGCAGGGACAGTGGGTGAAGCATGTAACACCTGGGGTGTACCTTGCGACGCACCAGACTCCCCACTGCCGCTACACTCCGAGGCAGCAGCCTGAAGACGGCTGACCGCGGCCATCAACACGCTCAGCTGTTCGCGAACAGTGGCCAGCTCCTCCTGCGTCCATACACAGCAGTCGCACATCCTATCCATCCTAAGGAAACAATTTACTGAAGGGAGTTAATGAACCTTTAACTAGACTGCTAATTCACTAAAGGCGGCTGCTTATTCACTAAACTGTGGTTGCTAGCCACTTCTTGTAGAAAACAATGAAAATAGCACTACCTGTCTCTGGACTGTATTGAAAACAAACTCTAGCACTACTGGCACTATGGTTGACTACAGGGACTCTCTCTTACTGTATTCAAAACAAACACGAAATCTATGGAACACTATTAAGAGCACTCGAAAATTAAAGCTTCCTAAAAGCAAATACACACGGAAGAAGAAGTGACAAGTAAGAAAATACAGTTAATACTTAAATTAAGGTAGCTCGCTGCACAGCAGACGTGAAGCAGACAGCAGTTACGACGACACTGACACTACAGGTAGCGGTCATCCACTGCAACAGATGCAGCGAGTTATGTCATCGACAGTTCCTGTCTCTCTCTATCTCCTCCACATCTGAACAACATCGGTTTGGTTCACTCCGAGACGCCTGGACACTTCCCTTGTTGAGAGCCTTTTCTGGCACAAAGTAAGGACGCGGACGCGATCGAACCGCGGTATTGACCGTACAGGCATGGTTAAACTACAGACAACATGAGCCGTGTACCTCCTTCCTGGTGGAATGACAGGAACTGATCGGCTGTCGGACCCCCTTTGTCTAATAGGTACTACTCATGCAGAGTAGTTTACATCTTTGGGCGGGTATAGTGACATCTCAGAACGGTGAAAGGGACTATGTCTGTGATACAAAATCCACAGTCAACGTCTGCAGGAGTTTGGGGAAGCGGGAATGCAAAACCTTTTTTTGATGCATGTATAGAGGCAAGTTGCAGTTTGACACTGTTACCAAAAATCTTGAATGTTTCTTGACCTATTTACTTCAGATGTTTACACAATACTCGTATGAAAGTTCAGATAGAGTACACATTTTTAATGTATATCGTACATAATAGCGAAGTGTTTTTAGCAAAAATCTCGAAAACTTTCTGACGATTTTAATTTCTTTGTTACATAAATGTCACAAAAATTAGGACAGGAATAGGGTGTACATTTTTGAATATACAGAGTGGTGCACATAATACCGGCCCAAACTGGACTACGACGTGTGAGTAGCATTACTAGCTTGTCAGTCTCTTTGCTACCTTCAAACAGCAGCAATTTATTATTATTTCTTTTCTCTTAGTTTTAGCTTGTTTTGCTTCTTGTTTGGCAGAGACTAATCGTACCCCTTTTGATTTTTCTGAAGGTGACTCTGAGTTAGTTTCAGGCTTTAATATCAAATATGGTGCAGGTGGTTTTACTTTAATTTTTTTAGCTCAGTATACTAGAATGGGTTTTATAAGAATACTGTTAGCTTTAATTTCTTTAGGAGGTGATTTTTATTCTTTTATATTTTTTATTAACCTTGCTATTATATCTTTTGGTTTTATTTGGGTTAGAGGTACTTTATCATGGTTCCGTTATGAAAAGTTGATATACTTAGCTTGAAAAAGTTTTTTACATTTATCTTTAATTTTTTTTTATTTTCTTTGTTGGTTTAGATTTTATTTAGCTCATTTATTAGTGAAATTTTTTAAGAAAAGTTAATAGAAGAGTTAAACTTCTAGTTTTATGTTTTCAAAACGTATGCTTTTCCTAAGATAATTAACATATTTATTAGTTAATTAGCTTATCTCATGCATTTGCAACATGGACATTAATTAAGAAGTTTGTAATGTAGATAATTGTTAAGATTTGTCCTGTTATGATATAAGGTTCTTCAACTGGTCGTTTACCAATTCATGTTAATAAACATACAACAACTGCTCTAATTCAGAACAGGATCTGATTGATATAATAAAATTGGATACTCGGAATGGTGTTTTGTTATAGAATGGTAAAATTATTAAGATTCTAATTGATAAGAATAGTGCAATAACACCTCCTAACTTCTTAGGAATTGATCGTAGAATTGCATATGCAAATGGGAAATATCATTCTGGTGTTGCTAATGGATTGGTGGGTACAAAATTATCTGGGTCTCCTAGAATTTAGGGGTTAATTAAACATAATATAATTAATAACGATGTTATTATTTCAGATGTGATAGAATCCTTGAAAGTGAAGTATGGGTGAAATGGAATTTTTTTGATATCTCCGTTTAGCCCTAATGGGTTATTAGATCCTGTTTTATCGAGGAAGAATAAGTGAATTGCTGCCATAGATGCAATAATAAATGATAATACAAAATGAAATGTAAAGAATCGATTTAATGTTGCGTTACCAACAGCAAATTCTCCTCTCACTCATTGAATTAAATCTGTTCCTAAGTATGAAATTGCTGATTATAAATTAGTAATTACTGTTGCACCTCAGAATGATATTTCGCCTCTAGGTAAAACGTATTCTATAAATGCAGTTGCTATAACTCTGAATTGTAACACTTCTGTCACTAAATGTAACTGGGTTTTCCATTTTGATGCTAGTCAATTGCCAGGATGAGCATTACTGCAAAGGGCATTTGATTCTAAAGCATTCTGTCAGGGTGAAAATACTAAATTAATTACTTTTTCTCTCTTAACAACATGTGGGCAGGGTGGGTTCTTCCTTGGCTCGGGTATGAGGTAGAATGAAACAGTATTTTTACATAAGATAACTTTTATTGAAGATTTGTACAACTGTTTCCTTACTCGATGTTCTGGCTCGGAGAACGGCAGCTGTGTCGTTTGCGAAGCCTTATGCTGTGGCAGCGGCGGCGGCGGCGTCTGATTATGTGTGGCAGTGTGTATCTCGTGTCGCCATCTCGCCCAGTTGACTGGAGATGCGCAGTGCGAGGCAGCCCGTTTAATTATTGCGAGCGAAGTCGTGCATCGGATGGTGATACCTTGGATGTGGCGTCCCAGTGTTTCTCTTCTCTAAGTGGCCGCGTGTGTTGTGCGTCAGCCAGCGGAGTGGCGCGGTGGGGGAAGGCTGACAGCTGAATCGGCAGTGTCTGCTTATGTGGGGAGGGCGATGGCTTCTTCTGAACTTGCTGACTTCACGGTCATTGTCTCTTTCTGCTCTGCTGTTCTGCCCGCTGTTTGCCAGTGTGTAATTCTTCTAAACTAAACTAAGTTTTTCATTTATTTTATAATTTCTGCTTCACTTTGATTTCACTAATTTATTTACTTATCTTAAGTACCACTCAACAGAATACAATTACTGTATCAATTGTCCAGGTGTGTGTGTGTGTGTGTATATATATATAAGATCGATAGTAAATTACTCGTCCTACATGCAAATAAAAAATATAGATGCTCCATTTGCATGTAAAGTTCGAATAATTCAACCGTTATTTACGTCCCAGCAGATGTGTACTACACTACTGAATGCTATTTCAATATTTGATATATAATGTATAGCTAAAAATAGTCCAGTTACGATTTGAATTACCAAACACAATCCTAGTAGGAACCCAAAATTTCATTAAAATGAAATATTCGTTGGTGCAGGTAAATCAACTACGGAGTTGTTAATACTTTTAATTAAAGGATGTCTTAATTGTAAGGGTTTATTCATTAGTAAATTATCTTATTTTACGAATAGGCCCCTAGTTAATATTAGTAATTTTAACTACTGCATATAGTGCTAAAAATAAATAATATATTTTTATTATTGTATAAATGCTTGTTGGTCTATTATATAATTTTTCTAACGATATTGTTATTTCTTGGTAATTGATTGAATTATCAATATTTATAGTTCGGTATTTTTGAAGAAGTCTATAAATATTATGTCTAGGATAATTAATGTTGATATAATAAAGTCCCATATTGTTAAGGTGATAATTATGATAATTGATTTAGGTTGAAATATTTCGTTTGATGCAATTATTGTAATATAAGGAAATAGAATTAATATCCCACCAAGAAATGTTAAGAATAAAATATATGATAGTCAAAAGCTTTCCACTATTGTTCCTGTTATTAATCCAACTAAGAAAGTTTGAAGGATAATGAAAAGTATTATTGATATTGGGAGTCTTAATTTAATAAAATTAATATTTATTACATTTGATAGTGATATAATTATTATTTTAATCATTTCAGGGTTTAGTTTATTTAAAAATATCGGTTTTGGGGACTGACGATGGAAGCTTTCTACCTCCAAAGTTTTAAAAGTGAAGGCTAGACTTATTTCCGGTTTACAAGACTGGTTTTTTTTACCATTAAAACTATTGTTTATTTCTCTGTTTTACCTTCTTTGTGGTGTAAATGTTTTTTCTTCTAAACGTATGCATTTGTTAATGGTTCTTCTGAGATTGGAGTATATTGTTCTTTCTTTATTTATATTAATTATTGTTTTTCTTATTGAATTAGATTACGTTTATTTCTTTTCTGTAATTTTTTTAGTTTTTTATATTTGTGAAGGTGCTTTGTTTCTTTCTATTTCGGTTTCAATAATTCGGTCTCATGGTAACGATTTTTTAATTCTTTTGGTTTATCTTTATGCTTAATTATTTATTTATAACTATTTCTTGATCCCTCTTTGTTTATTAAATAATTGTTGGTGCTTGGTTCATTCTTTAATGTTTTTGTCGAGTTTTGTTTTTATAATTTGTGTATATTCATATGCTGATTTAAATATAATTACATATAATTTTGGTATTGATTATTTTTCTTTTAGTTTAATTTTGTTGAGTTTGCTCTTTAATAATTGCTGATAGAGGTTCAGTTTATTTTAAGTTCTTATCATTCTAATTTTTTTGTTTTTATGGTTTTAATTTTAATAATTATGCTCTATTGTTCATTTGCTAGATTATGTCTTCTTTCTTTTTATATATTTTTAAGCTAGATTAGTTCCTACTTTGCTTTTGATTTTAGGTTGAGCTTATCAACCTGACCATTTGCAGGCTGGTGTTTATTTAATTTTTTATACTTTCGTTGCTAGATTGTCTTAATTGTTGGTTTTATTGAAGGTTTATGATTTTTCTAACACTTTGTATTTCCCTTTATTGGTTGATTTTGGTTCTTATTATTTTATATTTTGTGTGTTTATAATTCTGGCCTTTTTAGTTAAGACGCCAATATTTTTGTTCATTTATGACTTCCTAAGGCTCATGTAGAGGCTCCTATTTCAGGTAGAATAATTCTTGCTGGTGTTTTATTAAAGTTATGGAATTTTTCATGTTATGAAGGTTATTTCTTATTTTGGTTTAAAGTTTAATTACTTTTGATTGTCTTTAGGATTTTTCTGGTTAGATTTATTTGTTTTCGTCAGGTTGATTTGAATTATCCAATTGCATATTCTTCTGGTGCTCATATAAGAATGATTATTGGTGGATTGATAACTATAAATTGATGGGGTTGTATAGGTTCACTTTCTTTACTGGTTGGTCATGGTTTATGTTCTTCTGGATTGTTTCATTTATGTAATATTATCATCCAATATAGCTGCTCCTCCATCATTGAATTTGGTAGGTGAACTTAGATTATTAAATAGAATTTTGTCTTGTTTTCTTTTAGATTTTTTGTTTTAATCTTTTTATCTTTTTCTAGAGCTGTTTATACTTTGTATATATATTCTTATTCTTAGCATGGAAATTATTATTTCCGTGTTTATACTTGTTCTCTTGGCTATTTTCATCTTTTACTTTTTCATTGATTGCCTTGAAATATTCTTTGTTTGACAGGTGAGTATTTCTTTGTATAAATAGCTTAAGCCTTTTTATTTAAGATATTGTTTTGTGGAATCAATGATTAGAAGTTTTTCATCTTAGTACATGAATTTATTTTCTGTTCGTTCTTTGAGATTTTTTTTTTTTTTTTTTTTGAGAACTGTAATTTTTATTTTAGGGATTTATTATTTAATAATTGATTGTAGAGTTTGTGTTGAATGAGAACTTTTTGAATGGCTCTATAGTTGTTATAACTATAATTTTGGATTGAATATCTCTTATTTTTAAGTCTTTTGTTATGTATATTTCTTCTTTGGTGATTTACTATGGAGAGGGTTATATGTCAGGAGGATAAAAAATATAAATTGTTTTATTAATATTGTTTCAATATTTATTCTTTCTATATGGTTTTTAATTATTAGTCCTAATTTTATTAGAATTTTGTTAGGATGAGATGGTTTAGGTTTGGTTTCTTATTGTTTAGTTATTTATTATCAAAATGTAAAATCTTAATAGTGCTGGTATATTAACTGCTCTTTCTAATCGTATTGGTCATGTTGCTATTTTAGTTTCTATTTCTTGAGTATTAAATTTTTGGGGGTTGAAATTATATTTATTATTATGATTTTATTTCTAATTTTTTGAAATAAAGCTTATTACTATATTAATTGTTTTGGTGTCTATAACTGAAAAAGCTGCAATTACTTTTTCTTCTTGACTTCCTGCTGCTATGGCTGCTCCTACTCCCGTTTCTGTTTCATTCCATTCTTCTACTCTTGTTACTGCTGGAGTTTATTTATTTATTCGTTTTAGACCAATATTAGATACTTATAATTGTGGTTTATTTTTACTTTTAATTGGATGTGTAACTACATTTTTGGCTGGATTGGGTGCTAATTTTGAATTTGATTTAAAGATAATTATTGGTCTTTCTACTTTAAGGCAATTTTGTTTAATAATAAGAATTTTGGGTATAGCTTATCCAAAAATTGCGTTCTTTTATTTATTGGCTCATGCTTTGTTTAAGTCATTATTATTGATGTGCGCAGGTTCTATAGTTCATAATTTAAAGGATTCTCAGGATATTTGTTTTATGGGCTCAATTGTTAATTTTATGCCTTTAACTTAGGTTTGTTTTAATGTTTCTAGTTTGTCTTTGTGTGGTATACCTTTTTTCAGGATTTTATTCAAAGGACTTCATGTCTTTTGGTTTGTTTAAGATGAATTAATTGTTTAATTTTTTTCTACTGGTTTAACTGCTTCTTATTCTTTTCGTTTTCTTTGTTATTCAATATCTCGGGATAATAATTATTATTCTAGATTTTCTTTTGATGATGAGAGTTATTATATTTCATTTGGTAAGCTTGGTTTATTATTTGTTGCTGTTTTTGGTGGTAGTCTTTTATCCTGGTTAATATTCCTCATGTGAATGCTTTGCCTTATTATATAAAGTTTTTGACGATTACAGTTGTTGTTTTAGGTGCTTATTTAGGTTATCTTATGTCTAAGTTTGATTTTTCTCATAATTTATTTTCTTTAAGTATGCTTTCTTTTGTTAGATTTGCTGGTTCTATATGATTTATACATTTCCTTTCAACTAAGTTTGTTAGATTTTTTCCTTTAAAGTTGCGTTATTATTCATCAAAATCATGTGACTATGGTTGAGGTGTGTTATTTGGTGGTCAGGGTTTATATAGATTATTTGTTTATTTAATTGGTTATATCCAGGGTTGATATGATTCTAACTTTAAGGTTAATGCTTTAACTATTTATTTTTTGAATGTTTATTTTAGTGATGTTACTTTTCTTATACTTAAATAGCTTATAATTAGAGCATGACACTGAAGATGTTAAGGAAGTATATTTACTTTTAGGTATTTATAAATATGAATATATTATTTTTACAGTGAAAATGTAATGTTTTGTTTATACTATATAAATTTTAGAAATGTTAATGGAGATTAACCGCTAATATAAGTTAGCAGCTTTCATATTGGCTATACATTTCCTTAATTGGAACTTAATAGTTATTAACAGTAATACGCCTCTTTTTGGCTTCAATTAATAAGGATAAGGCCATATTATTTACCAATTTTTCAGGTCGAAACTGACTACAATATTTTGCTTATTATTCTACTTTAGGTTGGTTGATTATATCAATACTTTTTTAAGCAACCCAAATATTATAGTTAACTACAACCCTTTATTCTGCTCATTGTAAGGCTCCTTGATATAATTCGTGGTATAGTCCGCCTAATAGGAGTAAAATAAAAAATATTGTTGATACTGTTCACATTATAATGTCTGAAGTTTTGAAAATAATTACAATTGGTAGAATTAATCCAATTTCTACATGAAAGATTAGAAAAATTACTGCAATTAAGAAGAATCGAAGGGAGAATGGTATTCGTGCTGATCTTTTTGGATCAAACCCAGACTCGAATGTTGATTTTTTTTTTCCTGGTCATAGATTAATTTTTTGGATAACGTTGTTGCAAGGATTATAACAATTATTGGAATAATAAATCTAATAAAAACTCTTGTAGATAGGATTAAGATTGCTTTTCTTGATTTATATCAAGCTTTCTGATTGGAAGTCAAATGTACTATTTAAACTAGAAAAACAATTATCTACCTCCTCAATAAATAGAAATATATAAGAATAATCATACTATATCTACAAAGTGTCAATATCATGTTGCTGTTTCAAATCCAAAGTGGTGTCTTGGTGAGAATTGCTTTATTGAGTGTCGAAGTAGACATGTTGTTAAGAAGATTGTTCCAATAATTACGTGGAACCCTGTTGCAATGAAGAATGTTGATCCATATACTGCGTCTGCAATAGTGAAAGGTGCATCTCAATACTCATATGCTTGAAGTATTGTGAAATATAGTCCTAATAGTAATGTGAAAAATAATCCTTGTAATGCTTGAGTGTGGTTAGATTCTATTAAACTGTGATGTGCTCATGTTACGGTTACTCCTGAGGCTAAAAATAGCTGTATTAAGTAATGGAATTTGTATAGGATTAAAAGGTTGAATTCCTATTGGGGGTCATAATATTCCCAGATCAATTGTTAGTGCTAGTGTTCTTCTAAAGAAGGCTCAGAAGAATGATACAAAGAACAACATTTCTGATGCAATAAATAGAATTATATCTCATCTTAATCCAGTTGATACAAATCCTGTATGTAATCCTTGATAGGTTCCTTCCCGTACTACATCTCATCACCATCGAATTATAGTTAATAAGGTAATTCCAAATCCAATTATAAATAAATTAATGTTAAATAGGTGGAATCATTTTTTAATCCTGATACTAGGACTATTGCTCCAATTGCTCCTGTTAGTGGTCAAGGAATGGCTGATTTGAGGGAGTTGTTGACATAGGTTTAGTATACTTCTCTAGAATATAAAGTTCTTAAAATTGAGAAAACATAAGCTTGAATTATAGCTACTGCTGATTCTAGAATTAATAGAAGTATTTGTCCAATAATTAGTAGTGAAATTAAATTTATTAATTCATCCAAATAATATAAATCTTAATCATATAGGCAGAGCGATTGCAAATGTTAATGCTAAATGGCTTGTTCTAGTAAAAATGTAAGGGAATAGTCCTATAAAATTATTAAATATTATAATAAAGATTGAGATGAAGATGAATGTTGTTCAATTAAATAATTTTGGTCCTAGTAATGTTTTAAAATTGTTGTGTGAAGCTAAGTTTTATTTATTTCAGATAATATTAATCCTTGATGGTGTAAGTGAGAACTTTGATGGGATTAATAATAGTCCTAAGAATGTTCTAGTTCAATTTAATGACAAGTTGAAGATATTAGTTGGTGGATCAAATGTTGAGAATAAATTTGTTATCATTTTCAATTTATTTTTTTATCTTAATTCTTCTGCTCTTTTACTGAGGTTAGGTTTAAATGAGAAAAAGTTTATTTGATTGAGTAGGAATAAGGTAACTGAAAATATAATGAATAGGGAGAATCATATGAGAGGAGATATTTGAGGGATTTAGATTAAATTTCCCCATCAGAAGTAGTAGTTAATTTACTATTGTTTGATTTAAGAGTCCATTACTTACTTTCAGTCATCTGATATTTCAAGGTGTACTAATTGTTTAGTTATTTTAGATTGACACTCTAATGTTATACATTTCAACTAACTCCTTAGATAATCATTGATAAATAAATTTACTGAAGTTCTTTGAATTACAGTTGGTATAAATCTGTGATTTGCTCCACAAATTTCTGAGCATTGGCCGAAAAATTGTCCAGGTCGGTTTAATGTAAATGTTCCTTGATTTAGTCGACCTGGTGTGGCATCAATTTTAACCCCTAAAGCAGGTACTGCTCATGAGTGAAGAACGTCTGATGCTCTTCTTAATGCTCATACTTCTGTATTTATTGGCAGAATGGTTCGGTTATCTACATGTAAATGTCGAAAGCCGTCGTTCTCTAAATCTTGATCTTGTTCTTATGTAGGTGTCGAATTCTACATCTATAAAGTCTGAATATTCATTTCTTCAGTACCACTGTCGTCCAATTATTTTGAATGTGATTATTGCATCTACTGAATCATCAAGTAAATAAAGGAGTCGTAGTGATGGGAGAGCAATAAAAATTAGGGTAATTACTGGTAATGCTGTTCAGATGGTTTCAATTAAATGTCCATGAAGTATGTTTCGGTTTTTATAGGCAATAAATACCATATAACTTAGGGCATAACCTAGAATTACTGTAATTAATAACAATACGACCATAGTATGATCATGGAAGAATGATAGTTGCTCCATTAATGGTGAAGCTCCATCTTGAAGGGATTAATTCGATCATGTTGCCATTAATGCTTTTTATAATGAAAGGTCAAACCTTTATTTGTAGAGCTTCAATCTACTGCACTAATCTGCCATATTAGAATCTAGAGATTAATGGTAATTCTGAGTAACTATGTTCTGCAGGTGGGTTATTTTGTAGTCATTCGTTGATCTTCTTATATTACCTCTAAATATATTTGCTCGGTTTGTAATCATTCTTTCTCATATAATTACAATGAATATAATAATTCCTGCAATAGAAATTGTAGATCCAATTCTTGATACTACATTTCATGATGTATAAGCATCTGGGTAGTGCGAATATTGTCGTGGTATTCCTGCTAATCCGAAGAAGTGTTGAGGCAAGAATGTTAAGTTTACTCCAATAAATAAAATTGTGAACTGACTTTTTAATCATGTATTGTTTGTAGTTAATCCTGTAAATAGTGGGTATCATCGAATACTGCTCCTATAAATAGGACATAATGGAAGTGGGCTACTACATAATATGTGCCATGTAATACAATGTCAAGTGATGAGTTTGCTAGTACTAACCCTGTTAGTCCACCAATTGTAAATAGGAAAATAAACCCTAGAGCTCATAATAATGGTGGATTAAACTTGAATTTAGTCCCATACAATGTAGCTAATCATCTGCATACCATAATTCCTGTAGGTACAGCAATAATTATTGTTGCTGATGTGAAGTATGCTCGTGTGTAAACATCCATTCCTTCTGTAAATATATGGTGTGCTCATACAATAAATCCTATTAATCCAATTGATAACATGGCATAGATTATACCTAACATTCCAAATGATTCAATTAGAATGTAAACTTCTGGGTGCCAAAAGAATCAGAATAGGTGTTGATATAGAATCGTATCTCCTCCTCCCACAGGGTCAAAGAATGATGTATTTAGGTTTCGGTCTGTTAATAATATAGTAATAGCTCCTGCAAAAACTGGAAGTGAAAGAAGAAGGGCTGTAATAGCTACAGACCAAACAAATAAAGGTGTTTGGTCTAAAGTTATACTTTCTGATCGTATGTTAATAGATGTTGTAATAAAGTTTACTGCGCCAAGAATTGATGATACACCTGCTAAGTGTAGTGAAAAAGTGGCTAGATCTACAGATGCACCCCTGTGTGCAACAGCTCCTGCTAGAGGTGGTAAACTTTTCCTCCTGTACCAGCACCGTTATCTACTACAGAAGATGTAAAAAGGGGGGTTAATGGGGGAGGTATTAATCAAAAGCTTATATTATTTATTCGTGGGAATGCTATAGCTGGTGCACCAATTATTAATGGTACAAGTCAATTACCAAATCCACAAATTACAATAGGCAATGCTATGAAGAAAATTATTACAAATGCAAGGGCTGTAATATTAACATTATAAACCTGATCATCTCTAATTAGAGATCCTGGTTGACTTAGTTCAGCACGAATAAGTATTGTTATTGATGTTCCTACTATACCTGCTCATGCTCCAAATAGAAAGTATAAAGTACCAATGTCCTTATGGTTTGTTGAGAATAATCATTTTTGCAGTAAGATGGCTGAATTTTAGATGGTAGACTGTAAATCTACTTATGAGACATTTGCACTGTAACCATACTCTGGTCTTATATTCAAATATGATTCTAGTCTGCAATTCTAGAGGTTTTAAGTTTTACTAAGGCCTAAAAGATTATTCTTTTAATTATAACTTTGAAGGTTATTAGTTTGATAAACTTAATTCCTTAGTACAATGAGATTAGGGTTGATGTTGAAATCAATCCTATTGTTGAAGCTATTATGGATATAGGAAGAATAATTCTCTATTTTTGAGACTTTATCTTTGGAGATCCTGAATTTTCGGTATATGACATAATTAGAGCCGAGAATCTAATATGTATGTAATAATAAAGTGTAATTGTAGTTAATACAACTATAATAGTTATAATGGTTGTTATGTTCTTTTCTATTAATGATTGTATTACAATTCATTTTGATAGGGATCCAAGAAATGGTGGTAAACCACCTAGAGGTAGTAGGGATAAAATATTATGAATTTAATTTCAGTTTTTATGTTTCTAGCTGAATAAATCTTATTTATAAACAATAAATTTATTTGCTTCAATAATAAGACTTTGATTAGTCTTAGTAGAGAATAAATAAGAAAGTATAGTTCCCAGATGTTTTCTATGACTGTTAAGGATCTGATTATTTGATCTAAATGTCTAATTGAAGAGTATGCTAGAAGTTGTCGTAAAGATGTTTGATTTAAACCTCCTATTGCCGCAATAACAATTCTTAAAATGATAATGGTTCAAATAAAGGTTCTTAGTTGAATACAATGTGATAGTACCATTATTGGGGCAATTTTTTGTCATGTTATTAATGTTAAACAGTTAGTTCAGCTTGAAGCGCCTATGACTTCTCGAAATCAGAAATGAAAGGGTGCAGCTCAAGTCTTTAATAATAATCTAGATCTGATTGTTTTTGAGGGGATAAATTCTGTTTCCCATCCTCCTGGGTACTTTATTTGAATCAACAAAATTGAAAATAATAGTATTGTCAGATCTATTGCTTGGACAATAAAATATTTAATTGATGATTCACTTATCATTATATTTTTATTTCTCGTTATAAGTGGAATAAATGCAAGTAAGTTGATCTCAAGTCCCATTCAAACCCCAAAACGGAAATTTGGTTAAATGGACAGAATCGTTCCTATCATTAATGTTGATAGGAAGTGAAGTTTTGTAGAGTTGTTGGTCATTAAAAAGGAGAGGATTGATACCTCTGTAAATGGGTATGAACCCATTAGCTTGATTTGCTTACCTTTTTAAATTAAGGTGTATGATGCATGTTAGTTTTTGATACTAAAGGAGGTAGTTTACTTTTGTAATTTGTTTAATGAAGGAAATGCTTATTTACTTATTTTACCATATCAAGATAACCCTGTAATCAGGCACTTCATTCATTTAATATATAAATTAAAAGTTTTTTTTTAGAAATTAGGTTGTGTATTGATTTGCCTATTTTGAATTAATTTGTTTCGATTTAGGCATATTTAGTTTGTGTAGTATATATAAATATATACAAAATAAATAATTTAAATAAATATATTACATCTAATTATATGCAAATACCTATGAGTTTATTTTATTATTATTAAGTGATTGTTTTAATACATTTACTGGGGATTATAGATACTTATCTTTCTACCTTAAAATAAATTATTATATTATAAGTATATAATAATAACATAGCTTAATATTAAATATTAATATAATTGGATGTAATAAATAAGATTAATAATATTAAGTATAATATCTTATGTTAATATTAATAATTATATTAATTAGCATAAAATAAATACATAATTATCTATAATTAGATTATTTAATTAATTAATATTTAAGTTAACTTAATATAGTTAATATTATATTAATAACATATTACATTAATTTACATACTTGTACCAAATAATTTTTTTCTATTATTGAATCTGTCTTTAATATTAGTGAAAAGAAATATTAAATAAGAAAGAATACCATACATTTATTGGTATATGTGTTCCATATCTTTCTTCATTTATATATAATAGAAAAGTTGTTGTGGTCCTGAAAGGGGGTCTGTTTCTCTTTTTTTGCTATTATTTGTAATTTTCTTCATTCTTTTTCTTTAAATATTTGTATCTTTTCTTTCTTCCTATTTTGATTAATTTTTAAATTTATTTATTTTTTGTTTGTAAAGGTTTTATTCTTGCTTCTTTATGCACTTTTTCTTTGTATTATATGTAAGTTCTGTTGAACTAAATGATCTTTTTACCGTAATTTGATTTAATTATCAAGTGATTTTTGATATAGCAATTGATTTAGTACTGGCGTAATTCGTGGCATCGGCCGTGGGTATATGATTGATAGAAGTGAATATTATTCGTTTAAACAGTTGTTTATATTATTAGGGTCAAAATATAAATTTTTAAGGTGAAATGTTAAAATTTATTTTGTCGCTCTTTTTATGAGTCTTTGAAATTTAAATAATAAACTAGGATTAGATACCCTATTATTTTAATTGTTAATTATATTTAACAGGGTACTATTAGTTAAGGTCTTTAAACCCCAAGAATTTGGCAGTTTCTCATTCCATTCAGAGGAACCTACCCCATGATTGATAATACCGATTTACTTTACTTAATTTATTTGTTTGGATATCTCCGTTATCAGAGAATCTTTTTACAGTTATAATTCTCAAGATTTATAATTATAAAATATTTCAGGTCAAGGTGCAGCTTATAGTTAAGAGGAGGTGGGTTGCAATTGATTTTTGTTTATAACGGATTTGATGGTAAAATACTGTTGATGAAGGTGGAGTTGATAGTAGTTTGATTTATTTAATTTAAGTGTTATTGGGTCTGAGGTGTTACACATCGCCTGTCGCTATCATTATTGATTATTCTATTTGGATTATTTTAAAGTAGCTTCAATGTAGATCAGGTAAGTCATAACATAGTAGATGTACTGGAAAGTGCATCTAGGAAGAGGTTCAAGTTATAACTTATTAGTAAAGTGTTTCACTTACACAGAAAATTTTTCTGTGCCAAACAGGATGTCTTGATTACTTATTTTGTTATATTAATTTGTTTTTCATTTAATTATTTAATATAAATAATTTTGTTGGTTTTGTCTTAGTATATTATATAGAATTGATTTTTGAAATTATAGTATATTGGCCGTGTAAATGTTTTATGAAATATTATTTTAAATTTTTTAAAGTAGATTTTAATTATTGTACGTTTTGTATCAGGCTTTATCAAAACTTTAGTATTTATTTTACTTTCTCGATTTGGATTGATTTATAAATAATTTATTGTTAATGTATCATAATTATTATTAAAGTATTTATAGAAATGAGATGTTAATCGTTTCCTAAGATATCTCGTTTCTTAAGAAATAATTTAAGTTTTTTTTAGTTAGTTGTTTTTATTTAATTTTTTCACTATAAATATTAACTTATTTATTTTTTAAGGGATAAGCTTTGAAGTTTTTAACCTATAAATTATTTTTTTTAAATATAATAGTAAGCTTTAAGCTATCTTTAAGATTACATTTTAGTTCACTATTTTATATTTTGATTTTATAACTATTTTAGGTTTTTATTAAGATTATTGATTTAATTTTTAATCATTGTAATAATGATAGAATTAGTATATTTATTTGCATAAAATTTTTAACTTGTAAATTTATTATGAGGAACTAGGAAAAATGGATTTTCGCCTGTTTATCAATAACATGTCCTCTTGAAAATATTTTGAGGTCTGGCCTGCTCACTGAGCGCATTTTTAAAGAGTCCTGGTATTTTGACCGTGTGAAGATAGCATAATCATTTGTCTCTTAATTAGTGGCTGGAATGAATGACATTACGAGAAATCAACTGTCTCTTAATAAATTTTTGAATTTAACTTTTGGGTCATAAGGGTTAAATTCTTCTTTAGGACGAGAAGGCCCTATAGAGCTTAACATTTGCCTTTTATATGGTTTTTTTGTCTTTCTATATTTAATGATGTTTTGTTGGGGTGATATGAAGAATAAATAAACTCTTCATTATTATATCATTGATCTATGTTTGTTGTTTTGATCCATAATTTATGATCATAAGATTATGTTACCTTAGAGATAACAGCGTACTTGTTTTTGAGAGCTCATATCGACATAGCAGATTGCGACCTCGATGCTGGATTAAGAAAAATTTTGGGTGTAGGAACCCAGTGATTAGGTCTCTTCGACTTTTAATTCTTACATGATCTGAGTTTAGACAGGCATGAGCCAGGTCGGTTTCTATCCTAAGACTATTAATCTGTATTAGTACGAAAAGACCATATGGTTAAAATATTTTTAAATATAATTATTAATATTAATTAATTTACTATTTTGGCAGGTTATTGTGTTCAATTTAGAATTAATTTATGTAGATTTTTCTACAGATAGCATTGATACTTTGATTTATTTATGTTTATTTTAAATTTTCTTTTATTAGTTATTTGTGTTTTAGTTAGTGTTGCTTTTTTAACTTTGTTGGACTGAAAGGTTTTAGGTTATATTCTGATTCGTAAGGGTCCAAATAAAGTAGGATTTGTAGGGATTCTACAGCCCTTTAGTGATGCTATTAAGTAAGGAGCAGCTTATTCCTATTATATCTAATTATTTGCTTTATTATTTTCTCCTGTTTTTAATTTAATGATTTCTTTGGCTGTTCGAGTAGTTTTCCCTTACTTAACTCAAATGTTTTTTTTGTTATTTGTTTTTGTTTTTTTATGGTGTACTAGATTAGGTGTTTATACTGTTATAATTGCTGGATGATCTTCTAATTCAATTGTTCTTTATTAGGCTCCCTCCGTTCTGTTGCTCAAACAATTTCATATAAAGTTAGTTTAGCTTCGATTTTATTGTCTTTAATTATTTTAATTGGTAGTTTCACCAAGACTAATTGTACCCCTTTTGATTTTGCTGAAGGTGAGTCTGAGTTAGTTTCAGGCTTTAATATCGAATATGGTGCAGGTGGTGTTACTTTAATTTATTTAGCTGAGTGTGCTACACTTTTTTTTATAAGAATATTGTTAGCTTTAAATTTTTAGGAGGTGATTTTTATTCTTTTATATTTTTTATTAAGCTTGCTATTATATCTTTTGGTTTTATTTGGGTTCGAGGTACTTTACCACAGTTGCATTATGATAAGTTGATATACTTAGCTTGAATAAGTTCTTTACTTTTATCTTTAAATTTTTTATTTTCTTTGTTGGTTTAAAGATTTTATTTAGTGTAATTTTTTAAGAAAAGTTAATAGAAGAGTTAATCTTTTAGTTGTATGTTTTCAAAACATATGCTTTTCCCAACCTAATTAACTTATTTATTCCTTAATTAGCTTATCTCATGCATTTGTAACATGGACATTAACTAAGAAGTATGTAAAGTAGATAATCGTTAAGTTTTGTCCTGTTATGGTATAAGGTTCTTCAACTGGTCGTTTACCAATTCATGTTAATAAACATACAACAACTACTATAATTCAGAATAGGATCTGATAGATAGAATAAAATTGGATACCTCGGAGTGGTGTTTTGTTATAGAATGGTAAAATTATTAAGATTCTAATTGATAAGAATAGTGCAAGAACACCTCCTAACTTCTTTGGAATTGATTGTAGAATTGCATATGCAAATGGGAAATATCATTCTGGTTGAATGTCGTCAACGGGTGTTGCTAATGGATTGGCGGGTACAAAATTATCTGGGTCTACTAGAAGTTAGGGGTTAATTATACATAATATAATTAATAACGATGTTATTATTTCAGATGTGATAGAATCCTTGAAAGTGAAGTATGGGTGAAATGGAATTTTTTCGATATCTCCGTTTAGCCCTAATGGGTTATTATATCCTGTTTGATTGAGGAAGAATAAGTGAATTGCTGCCATAGCTGCAATAATAAATGATAATGCAAAATGAAATGTAAAGAATCGATTTAATGTTGCGTTATGAACAGCAAATCCTCCTCACACTCACTGAATTAAATCTGTTCCTAAGTATGGAATTGCTGATTATAAATTAGTAATTCCTGTTGCACCTCAGAATGATATTTGGCCTCAATGTAAAAAGTATCCTATAAATACAGTTGCTATAACTAAGAATAGAATTACTGTACCCATTATTCAGGTATGCATATATATATATAAGATCCATAGTAAATTCCTCATCCTACATGCAAATAAATGCAAATAAAAATATAGATGCTCCATTTGCATGTAAAGTTCGAATAATTCAACTGTTATTTATGTCCTGGCAGATGTGTACTACACTACTGAATCCCATTTCAATATTTGATGTATAATGTATAGCTAAAAATAGTCCAGTTACGATATGAATTACCAAGCACAATCCTAGTAGGGACCCAAAATTTCATCAAAATTAAATATTTGTTGGTGCGGGTAAATCAACTAAAGAGTTGTTAATAATTTTAATTAAAGGATGTCTTAATCATAAGGGTTTATTCATTAGTAAATTATCTTATTTTACGAAACGGCCCCTGGTTAATAATAGTAATTTTAACTACTGCTAATAGTGCTAAAATAAATAAATAATAATTATTATTATTGTAATATTGAATGTTGGTCTATTATATATTTTTCTAAGGATATTATTATTTCTTGGTAATTGCTTGAATTATAGTTTCGGTATTTTTGAAGAAGTCTATAAATATTGTTATGTCTAGGATAATTAATGTTGATATAATAATGACCCACATTGTTAAGGTGATAATTATGGTAAGTAGTTCATCTGGAAAGTAGTCTTTATAAACCATTACTTCACTGTCATGTCCTACTCCATTGAAGAACGTGTGTTCATTGTCAAAGAATATGTGCAATCTAAATCCAATTAAGTTGTTCATACACATGTCATGAAAAGATTCCTGAATGTAATATTCCTGCAAAATTGACGATTCAGGATCTAGTGAGAAAGTGGCGTTTGACAGTCAGTGTTCTTAGTTCAAAGAGAAATAAGGCACCAATTGTACATACACCTGAAGTTGTGGCAAAGGTGATGGCACACACTGAAAGAAGTCCCCACAAGTCAACATAACGATTACCATAGCAATGTGGAATATCACATAGGTCATGTCAACGCGTCTTTCATGGCTTAAAAACGAAACCTTACCATGTGAGTAAAGAAGCGGACAAGGGTAAGTGCGCACATTACTGTAATTGGTTGCTGGAAATGTCGCGAACGGGCATCTTGATCCGTTCCTCCTTTCTTTGAAAGATGAAGCTTGCTTTCATCTGTCGGGTTAAGTTTATTCACAAAACAAAAATGTGGGCTACAGAGAATACCCATAGCATACTGCAAAAGCTGTTACACAATTTAAAAATTGGTGCATGATGAAACTGTCAACACACATGTTTACCTGCAACTCTACGATGAATTTTCTGCTCCGTTAACTCCGAACGAAAAATGTTGTGCATGTTTCCAGCAAGATGGGGCAACTTCTCATACATTGGATATGTCCTTAGCTCATATACATACTGATTTTACATAAGAAAGGATCATTAGTAAGGGCTTGTGGCGACCCTGCTCTCCCGACTTGTCACCATGAGGCTTTTACCTCTGGGGTTTTCTAAAGGCTAAAGTCTACCACAACAATCCCAGAACACTTGACACATTAAAAAATGACATATGTGAAGAAATTTCGAACATTTTTCAAAGAGTACTGAAAAGTGTTTTCCTTAACATGCTTCGATGTGCACAACTTTGCTTGGATGTTGGCGGAGAACATTTTCAACACAGACTTTAAATTCCTGTTGAAAATATGCTTATTAAACTAATAAATGTAAATCTGTTACTTAAACTTTAAATTTCATAGTTAATCATGAAACTGTGCAATAACCATTTCTTGCATTACCATTTCTACTCTTCAGCTTTTTCAAACAAATGTTTTACATCTACATAGTGTAGGACATCTCGAAAGTGGTCTTCTTCAAAAGATTTATTAATTATTTCTATTAATTTTATTTATATTTATTGATTTTAATTTATTTATTTTGTTACTTTGCTTTAGACGCAAACTACTAATGTTCTGTGATGATTTGGAATTTTTGGATTGTGTATTCTTTCATTAACAAGTTCAGATATATGAAAGCAATAAAATTATTTAGGTTTTACAGTAATGGACTCCAGAAAACTAGAGGTAATGTCAGGAATTTCGATGGTGAATAAGTAGATTATTTGTGTTCTTTCTTGATAAGAACAAACTGGAACGATGTTTACACTTCAAACAACACAAATGACAAGTTTGGTAAATTTTAGGGCCACATACAAACATTTTTTTAAAGTAGCCTTTTCTAAACAAACATCAGTAATAGATTCTGTGGGCAGTCGAATTAATTGAATCACAACAGGAATAGAAATATCATGCTAGAATAAAAGGAAATCACATGAAACTTCAAAGCAAGCCACAAATTTTGTTTTTTACTAGTTTAAACAATACAAACTAATACTTAGACAAGTTATATAAAAAGCAAAGGAGGTGGAAAATTACAAGTAAATAGAAAATTCCAGGGCCAGAACCAACCTGGAATATCATCACAAGAGAAACAGATACTCCATAATTAGACAACAACAACATAAAACTTCATGAGAATATACTAAAATAACTGAACCTACAGTAGTGGCTAGTAAATTCAACAAGTACTTTTCACACATAGCACAATACATGATTACCAAATATCACAACTCACAACCAACAGCAATGCACTACATTCAATTTCAATAATTTATATGAGAACACTATTGATATCTCCTACAACACCTGAGACATTATCTATAGTAATAAATAGACTACCCAATAAATATTCAGCTGAATCTGATGACTTACCAGATATTATCTTGAAATCAAGTGTAGTATTTATCATAGAACAATTAACAGATATTTTCAACTCATCAGTCATGAATGGTAGATTCCAAAAAAATCTGAAAATGCCAAAAGTAACACTACTGTACGAGAATGGAGACAAAACTCAAGCTGCACACTATGGACCTGTATCGATATTGTGAGACTTTGGTAAAGTGCTTGAAAAACTGTTTCTTAGGAGACTAATAGCCTTCCTAAATAAAGAAATGATAATAAGTGAATGACAAGGAGAATTCAGAACTGGTACTTCAACACAGGCAGCTATTTTTGCATTTCTGGCTGAAATTATAACTGCAGTACGTAATAAGCAACGTGCTACTGGCATATTTCTTGACCTTAGTAATGCTTTCCATGTAACTGGTTACCGCATTCTGTTTCAGAAGCTAAGTAATTACTATCAAACAGGTGAACTCTCTCTTACCTGCATGAGCGTCACCAGATTACTCAAATAAATTAGAAAGATACATAATTTCTCATTTTTACGGTTATGAGCAAGGAATCACATACAGAGTCCCTCAAGGGTCAGTCCTTGGGCCCATTCTTTTTATATTTATGTTAATGGTCTAACAAAAAAAATTAACTACAGGGACAACAGTACTTTAAGCAGATGACTTGGATACTGGACATAAATCACAAGATGAATACAGCCTACAAAAAACAGATGCAGGTGTAATATAAAATTCAACAGAATGATTCAGAACATAGAAGTTAATAATAAATTCTCAAAAAAAAGTGACAGTTAGTGTCTACACTTCACAGACACTTCACCCTGGAAAACCGATTTTTAACATTGATAGAAAAAACTGTCTCATCTATGTGACAAAATTATTAGGTATATAACCTGAAATGGGAGGCACCTGAATAACGTAAATAAGAACATAAATAGAATTATATCTGCTGTAGGAATCGTCTCACAAAATACAAACCATGCACCAGTGGTCACAATGAACCATGGTAGTATCCATTCACTACTGATGTAGGGAATTATGTTTTGGGAGAACACCATAAGTACTAGAAAAAATTTAGACTACAAAGAAAGATTGTTAGAATAAAAAACGTGATAAATACAGATAGACTTTTAGACCAACATTTTAAAGTTTCAGTGTAATGCCCCTTCCTTGTTTATAAGCCTATTCACATTGGTCATCGTGTCACGTCACGTCATGCCACTGACAAGGTTTCTCAAGAAGAAAGTTTTGATGTCTAACGTCATCATCTGCTGTTGTCAGGCAAACCACAAGCACATTTTCTCCCATTCACATCCATAAACATGTCTCTATATTTCATTTCATTGTGACTGATATCAGTTGTATTTCTAAGTCTTTATTTTTTTTATATTTGCAATAAACTGATTCATTTCGTTATTTTTTTAAAAAATTTATAATTTTGTACTAAATGATAAAAGGTGAATTAAAGCACTGAGACAGTAGTCTGAAGCGTAAGACATGAGCGTGTTAAATTACTTGCCCTGTACTACATTTATGAAGTGGATTTTTATGCATAACAGCGATATTTAATATTTCACAATGAAATGAATAGCAGTATGACTGCAACTTGACATGAAAAGAGTACTGTGCCTGGAATCAGACTGAGTAGTAAGTACAATTTACTTGTATGCTGACAGGCATTTGTAAAGTCTCATAAAGAAATGGACTGAATAGTTCAGACATGGTAGCAGTGGCGAAATGCCTTTTTGTGAAATATGCATCACGTAATGTATTAGAGTTGTTGGTTTAAATTGATGTGTTTGTGTCAGCATTAGTTATTTCAATTAGTGCTCTGAATTGTGTGTGAAACCGTTTTCCAAGCATCAGTGGTCAATATTTATATGGTTTCAGTAGCTAACACTAGTACAAATAAGGCACCTGAACTATGGAAAGCCAAATACAAGATGTAAAGGACACCTATAAACCTTGAAGAGAAAGGTATTGAGCGTGAAATGACTATTGCACAAAAATTTACATTGGACTGGAAACTAAACTTAAACAAATCAGTTTTTCACAGGATGTGATGAAAGCACATAACACAGTGTTCCTTTCAGTATTTTTGGGTGCAATAAGATGTAACAAATGAAAAACTGGTGCTTCAACTTTCCAAAATACTTATTAAATGCAGATTCCTCTGTATCACATAACGACATTTACCGGACCCAAATTCTTTTTTTGCATTGTTTAGCTCTTCTATCTTGCTTCTCTAGACTCCATGTATATAAGTACTACATAGTGTATCTGTGTTTTGCATGTTAAAAATGTCAAAAATTGTCTTGCAAAGATCGCAATTCCTGTGGAAAAACTGTCGAAGGCAGCCATGCTAGTTGAGACAACATGACTTGAATTTAATTGTTGTGCTGTGATGTGATGGACAATGTGAATACACTCTGATGTGATAGTACCACAAGGTTACAAACCATGACGGCAGTGTGAATTGGCTTTATTATTCACGAAGTACTGATCTTCATAAAAGAAAGCACATTAATATGAGAAAATACCTTCAAGCATAACTGTGGACTGTATTCTAACGATGCTAGGCAGAAGCATTACCCACATCTCAATAAAATAAGTACAAACATTTATACGAGGGGAGTGTATCATACTGGCATTATGTTGTATAGCTATATGCCATCCTATCTGAAACAGATATAGAATTTATGTAAGTTTAAAGTGAAACTGAAAGAATATGTGTTGGATAACTGATTCTATGCTGTTTCTGACTTTTTGGAATACCAAGAAAATATAATGTAATTGATCACATATCATTAACATTAGTATTCTTTCAATCATCTTATTGTTTTTATAATTATGCTACCAATATTCAACATCTATTGAATGATTTTTCAAAATAAAAGTTGTATCAAACCTCACGTACCCTGTGTTGTTTGTACAAAGTATATACTAAATCACAATTTACAGGATAAATAAAGAAATACAAATACAAATCCTGAGATAACCCCTGCACTATTCATAAATAACCACACAAGTTGATGAAGCAAATTTTATAAAATAACATTTCAAAGTGAAAATGTCAGCTCTAATTGTTTATGATGGTATTAGGTGCACTTGAAAAAATGATGCATAAGGTACACAGGTTCTAGTTACCTGTTATATACACTCCTGGAAATTGAAATAAGAACACCGTGAATTCATTGTCCCAGGAAGGGGAAACTTTATTGACACATTCCTGGGGTCAGATACATCACATGATCACACTGACAGAACCACAGGCACATAGGCACAGGCAACAGAGCATGCACAATGTCGGCACTAGTACAGTGTATATCCACCTTTCGCAGCAATGCAGGCTGCTATTCTCCCATGGAGACGATCGTAGAGATGCTGGATGTAGTCCTGTGGAACGGCTTGCCATGCCATTTCCACCTGGTGCCTCAGTTGGACCAGCGTTCGTGCTGGACGTTCAGACCGCGTGAGACGACGCTTCATCCAGTCCCAAACATGCTCAATGGGGGACAGATCTGGAGATCTTGCTGGCCAGGGTAGTTGACTTACACCTTCTAGAGCACGTTGGGTGGCACGGGATACATGCGGACGTGCATTGTCCTGTTGGAACAGCAAGTTCCCTTGCCGGTCTAGGAATGGTAGAATGATGGGTTCGATGACGGTTTGGATGTACCGTGCACTATTCAGTGTCCCCTCGACGATCACCAGTGGTGTACGGCCAGTGTAGGAGATCGCTCCCCACACCATGATGCCGGGTGTTGGCCCTGTGTGCCTCGGTCGTATGCAGTCCTGATTGTGGCGCTCACCTGCACGGCGCCAAACACGCATACGACCATCATTGGCACCAAGGCAGAAGCGACTCTCATCGCTGAAGACGACACGTCTCCATTCGTCCCTCCATTCACGCCTGTCGCGACACCACTGGAGGCGGGCTGCACGATGTTGGGGCGTGAGCGGAAGACGGCCTAACGGTGTGCGGGACCGTAGCCCAGCTTCATGGAGACGGTTGCGAATGGTCCTCGCCGATACCCCAGGAGCAACAGTGTCCCTAATTTGCTGGGAAGTGGCGGTGCAGTCCCCTACGGCACTTCGTAGGATCCTACGCTCTTGGCGTGCATCCGTGCGTCGCTGCGGTCCGGTCCCAGGTCGACAGGCATGTGCACCTTCCGCTGACCGCTGGCGACAACATCGATGTACTGTGGAGACCTCACGCCCCACGTGTTGAGCAATTCAGCGGTTCGTCCACCCGGCCTCCCGCATGCCCACTATACGCCCTCGCTCAAAGTCCGTCAACTGCACATGCGGTTCACGTCCACGCTGTCGCGGCATGCTACCAGTGTTAAAGACTGCGATGGAGCTCCGTATGCCACGGCAAACTGGCTGACACTGACGGCGGCGGTGCATAAATGCTGCGCAGCTAGCGCCATTCGACGGCCAACACCGCGGTTCCTGGTGTGTCCGCTGTGCCGTGCGTGTGATCATTGCTTGTACAGCCCTCTCGCAGTGTCCGGAGCAAGTATGGTGGGTCTGACACACCGGTGTCAATGTGTTCTTTTTTCCATTTCCAGGAGTGTAATTCCCAAGAACTTTGTCCATTTTTCCTTTTTTACAATGTCATTTCCTATGGATAATTTCATGTCAAATTCTATTTGTTTGCTTGTGTTAAATTCTTTCATTGCAACATTTGAAGCACTTACATTTAGATGGCTTTCATTAAAGTACTTGACTATTGCATTCGTTACACTGTTGCACAGTACCTCCAGACTCTCATAGTCTTTGTGTTTACACACTATTGATGTGTCATCTACATACAATATTTTTGTACAGTTAGGAGAACAATACTGTATATCATTAACATAAATCAAGAAAAGAAGAGGTCCCAAGACAGAATCTTGAGGCACTCCATATTTGATATCAGTAATTTTAGATTTGTAAGACCCACTGTTTGTTTTAAGCAAGACAAATTGTTTTCTATTGCTCATATACAATTTTATTAGCTCATAGCCAGTTCCTCTGATATCCAGGTTCCATAGCTTGTCAAGTAATATGGTGGTGTTGACACAATCAAAAGCTTTTTCTAGATCAAGAAACACTCCAGTTACATACTCCTTGTTCTCTATGGTCGTTATTATTTTGTCTATTAATTGTGCTGCTGCTACTGATGTTGACTTGTTTTTCATAAAGCCATTCTGATTTTCAAATATTAAATTGTGTTGACTCACAATTGTCATTAGTCTAGTATAAATAACTTCTCAACTACCTTAGAAAATGCACGTAAGATTGAGATGGGGTGGTAGTTTTCAATTTTAGATTTATCACCTTTCTTGTAAATCAGGGTTACCTGTGCTATCTTTAGACTACCTGGGAAACAACCTGATGCAATTACATCATTTACTGCTGTGGCCATGGCATCAGATATGTTGTCTATGCATCTTTTCAGTGGACTGATAGACAATCCATCATAGCCTTCTGATTTTGTATTATTTAATGACATTACTATGTTTTTGACTTCCTTGTTATTGGTTGGGGCCAAGTATATGCTTTGTTTGATTGGAATGCCCCTATATCTATGCTGAAGATTCTTAAAATGGTCATTGACAGATTTTCCAACAGAAGAAAAGTACTCATTAAAAACATTTGCAATCTGACATTGACATTTCATGATATGCCCTTTATGTTTTATAGTAAAATCACTTGTTGATCTGTCCTTACAACCCCTAAAGCTATTCATTACTTTCCAAACAGCTAAACCTGTGTTGGTAGAGTTTCTTAACATTGTGGCTACAAATTTACTTTTAGTTTCTAGCAGAAGATCTTTATAGTAATCCTGATAGTTCTTAAATTCTACCTTTAGTCTATTATTATTGTTATTATTTGTCATTGCATATTGGAAAAGTCTAAGTTTCTCTCTTGCTGTTTTTACTGCATGATTTATCCAGTTATTTTTTTGTATCTTCTTGCAGTCATTTACTGTAAAGGTCATTTCTGGACATGAGACATTGAAGCAATAATAAAAATCTGATGAAAAATCATTGAAAGTAATGCTGTTTTTTTCACCCCATTGTAAGCTTTCCAGCGAAATGTTGAAATCTTTAACATTGTCGTCATTGGTGATTCTTTTTGTCACATATTGTTTCTCTTTTCTATTGACATGAAGATTTTCAGCTTCTATCAATACCTGTACTGCATGGTGGTCAGAAATGGCAAGCTTCAAAACTGATGCACTGCATGTGAAGTGGGACATGTTAGTTATAATGTTGTCAATGCAAGATTTTACACTATTGACCTCTCTAGTGGGCTTGTTTATCAGAAATGTTAAGTTAAATTGAGCTAGTATTAGCATCAGTTTTTTAGATACAGAGTCACTGGACAGCATGTCAATGTTTATGTCTCCAGTTAGTATTATGTTAACCCAGCCATTTTTATTGCAGTGTTTACTGTCAATGTCAACAAGCAGGTCATTAAGAACATCAAAGAAACTATCTAGGTTACCAGATGGAGGTCTATATAGGCCTATAATAATTAAGTTCTCTTTCCCCCACTTATAATTAATTGCTGCTAGTTCTATTACACCCTCAATGCTGAAAGCACTTACATCTATTACACTATAATTACTACCACTGGCTGCGAAGATAGCTTATACTGTATGTGAGAACATGGCAGTATCAGTAAAAGAAAATGTAATAATGTATACATCTTCCCCTACATCTATGCTCTGCAAACCACCACACTGTACATGGCAAAGGTACAGCACACTGTACCAGTTAGTAAGGTTTCTTCCCATTCCATCCACATATAGAGTAGGGGAAGAATGACTGAATGCCTCTGTCCATTCAGCGATTATTTTAATCTTGTCCTCACAATTCCTATGTGACTGATACATAAGAGATTTTAGTATATTACTAGAGGCATTATTTAATGCTGGTTCCTGAACTTTGTTAATAGACTTTCTCAAGATGGTCTATGTCTATCCTTAAGAGCCTGTCAGTTCAGTTTCTTCAGCATTACTGTAACACTCTCCATGAGTCAAACAACCCCATCACCATTCGTGCTGCCCTTGGCTGCATACGTCCAGTATCTGTTGTTCATCCTGTTTGGTAAGAGTCCCACAAACTTGAGCAATATTCTAGAACTGGTCACATGAGTGATTCATAGGCAATCTCCTTTGTAGACTGGTTGCACTTCCACAGTATTCTACCAATAAACCAAAGTTACCCACGACTGAGCCTATGTGATCATTCCAATTCGTATCCTTACAAAGTGTTACACTCAGGTATTTGTATGAGTTGGCCAATTCCAACAGCGACTTCAAGATATTATAGTCATAAAATGGTACACTTTTTTGTTTTGTGAAGTGCACAATTTTACATTTCTGAACGTTTAAAGCAAGTTGCCAGTCTTTGCACCACTTTGAAATCTTATCGAGATTTGACTGAATATTTATGCAGGTTCTTTCAGATAGTTCTTCATCATAGATGAATGCATCATCAAAAAAACCTGATTTTACAATTAATATTGTCTGCAAGATCACTAGTAATAACATTAACAGCACAGATCCCAATACACTTCCCTGAGGCATGCCTGAAGTTACTTCTACATCTGACAATGACTCTCCATCCGAGATAACATGTTGTGTACTCCACACCAAAAAAATCCTCAACCCAATTACAAATTTCACTTGATATCCCATATGATAGCACTTTTGACAATAAGTGTAGGTGAAGTACTGAGTCAAATGCTTTTCGGAAATCAAGAAATACAGCTTCTACCTGGGTGCTCCTCCTTCCAATGCTTTTAGCTTGTGATGTGAGAAATGTGAGAGTTGGTTTTCATGTGATCAATGTTTCCAAAATCCATGCTGGTTGGCATTGAGAAGGTCATTCTGTTCAAGATACCTCACTGTGTTTGAGCCCAGATTATGTTCTAAGATTCTACAACAAATTGATGTCAAGGATAATGGGCAATAGTTTTGTGGATCACTTCTACTACCTTCTTGTAGACATTTGTGACCTTCGTTTTTTTACAAGAAATGGACCAGCTCTTTTTCCAAGGGATCTATGATAGATTATAATTAGAAGGGGCTAACTGAGCTGCCAATTCAGTGTAAAACCTTATAGCAATTCCATCCGAGCCTGGAGTTTTGTTCAGTTTTAACGATTTCAGCTGTTTCTCAACATCACTGATACCAATGCTGATCACACTTGTCTTTACAATGGTACAAGGATTAGACTGGGGCAACTCTCCTGAATATTCCTATGTAAAGGAACATTCAAAAATGGAGTTAAGCATTTCAGCTTTTGCCTTGCTACTGTCAGTTTCAGTTCCTGTCTCTTTCACTAGAGACTGGAAAGTAACTTTGGCGCCACTTACAACCTTCACAAACAACCAGAATTTCTTCATGTTCTGTGAAAGATCATTTGATAATATTCTGCTATGGTAGTCACTGCAGGCATTACATACTGCTCTTGACAGCCAAACACAGTTAATTCAGTATCTCTCTATCTATAGCCGTATCCTTTGTTTTACACCTATTATGCAGTAATCTCTGTTTCTTTGGAATTTTCTTTACAGTGACTGTATACTATGGAGGGACCCCCTCCATTACATACTGTTCTACTGGGTACATATCTATCCAGTGCCTGGTCAACTAGTCTTTTAATCTTGAGCCAGAGTTCCTCTACATGCTCCTCCCGTGTGCTGAACATTTCGAGTTCCTCATTTAGCTCTGACACTACTGATTTTTTATTTAGTTTACTGAACACATATATCTTTCTGCATGATTTAGTTGTCCTTTGTTCTTTGATAATCATTGTTTTCACAACTGCAACATGGTCACTGATACCAGTTTCAATGTGGATATCATCACACAGGTCAGGTCTATTTGTTGCCATTAGATCCAATATATTTCCATCATGAGTGGGTTTCCAAACTATCTGTTCTATATAGTTTGCAGAGAAGACATTTGGTAATGTTTCACAGGATGTCCTATCATGCCCACCACTAACAGAACTGTAACTTTTCCAATTAATTGTTGGACGATTAAAGTCTCCGCCATCAATTATAGTATGATTGGGGAACTGACATACAAGTGAATGGAGGTTTTCTCTAAAGTTTTGAGTTACATAAGAAGATGAGTTTAGTGGGCAATAAAAGGATCCAATTACCATTTTATGCCCATCCATAACAGTGAGCCTTTCCCAGATAATCTCAAATGCAGCTTCAATTTCTGTGGATTTGAGTTTCTTGTCTACTGCAACAAATACACCACTTTCATTAACCGTTTGCCTATTCTTTTGAGATACACTTCAATTTTCCCCAAAAGTCTCACTGCTGTCAATTTCAGGTTTTTGTATCTTGTATTATGTGAGCTTCAGCACCTTCCATGAGCACTTCAAACTCTAGCATTTTGTTGCAAATGCTTTGCTTGCCTAGCATTAGGATTTTAATACTGTCATCTTTGGGAGGCATTTCTTCAGCCTTACACCGATAGTTCTGGGTTCGCTACAGTTATCATCTACCTGAGTAGTGCCCTCTGATGTGTAGTGCTCACATGACCCATTTAGGGGGACCCTACAGTTTTCAATCCTACGGTGCAAGTCCAGTAAGTCACAGCCTAGCTCGTCACAGAACCTTCGATATCTCTAGTTCAGTACTCCCACTCAACTTAGAATCAAAGGGCTATGATCAGTTCTGTGATCAGTGCTGCAAATTGTGAGCTTCACTGAAACCTCCTGCACAAGTCTGGTCTTCTCAACCCCCACTGCCACTCACCGGAATGACCCAAGAATGACCTCGGAACCCAGACGACAGGCATCATTTATTCCAATGTGCAGTTGCATCCTGATCCGTAAATGACTGCTGGAATAGTCTCTTCAACATGTTGAATGAGACTCCAGGTACACACAGTGAGTGCACCTGGTGTCCTTTCCTGCCCCTTGCTGACATTTCCCTAAGGGGTACCACCATTTGCCATACGTTTGAACTGCCGGCAACTAATAGAGGCCTACCCTTTTGTGTTTGCCTCCTCCTGACACAAAAAAACAGTGAATGTGAAAAAATCCAGTCTTCAGGATGTCAGTTTGAGAAAAATCAGTCAGGTCTGCATAACATGGCAGCTGATTTGGTACTGACTCTCTGACATGACATTGTTAACAGCTGCTTGTGACACTCTCATGGTGCTCCTCTAAGTTTCACACAATAATGCTACACATTCTTCTTGAGGTGTTTTTTGTATCTGAAAGTAAAGATGTTTGAAGATTCCATCTTGAACAGAAGAAATTTTACTTTTTCTTTCATCAGTACATGTTTTAGTGATGTTACACTGTCAATGGGCTCCCTTTATTTTATGTAACAGCACATTTAGTTTTTTGTGTTGCTTTCCATTTTCTACAGTGCAGCTGATGTTTGAATAAAGTTTGTCACGAACAATTCTGTGGTTAGGGGTTGTGATATCCAGACTGTCAAAACTCTATGAACTGAATTCACAGCATGCACTGTTCACAATACAGTCAACTGTTTTCTTCAGTCTTGATAATGCTTCATTATTTCAACTATCAAATCAATAATCTACTTATAAGGATTATAACCTGAGTGTCGCAATCAGTCACAAGTATGATATTAAAGGTTGATTTACATTTAACTATGCTTTTCTTACACGCCTGTTAGCAGTCAGTTTCATTGATGACTTCATAACTGGCCATTGCAAAAGTTATAAGCCAAACACATTACGTGGCCACAAATACAGGGTGACAATTATTGAACTATATGAAAAAACCTATGATGAGCACATACTTTATTGACCATATAAACACCACTACAGATATTCAAATTTAGGTTATGACATGTTTGATATGCACGCCATCATTAGTAATGATGTGGAGCAGACGAATAGTGAAAGTCTGCACGACCTGCCGAAGTGTCGTAATATTGATGCTGTTGATGACCTCCCGAATGGCTGTTTCCAGATCAGCAGTGGTGTCAGTGTTATTTCTGTACACCTCGTCTTTAATACACCTCCACAAAAAGGAGTTGCACGTGTTCAGATCTGGAGAATGTGTCAGCCAATCGATGCTCGTGCCAGTGGCCTCTGAGTACCTCAGAGTCAGAATGCAACCCCAAAGAGCTCCACAGGTCATCAGACACACTCCTGCATCAATGGAGTCGAGCTCCATCTTGCACGAACCACATCTTGTCAAAAAATCAGTGTCACTTTAGATAATGGTGATGAAATTACATTCCAAAACCTTCGTGTACCGTTCAGTAATCACCGTGCTATCGAGGAATATTGCACCGATTATTCTGTGACTGAACATTGCACACCACAGATACTTCTCGATTGCGAAATGCGGATTCTCAGTCCCCCAAATGCTGTCGATGCTGCTGTCAGTTTTGCTTACTGACGAACCCGTCCGAATGAAAGTGGGCTTTGTCGCTAAACCGAACAGTATTCACATCGAACTCCAGTTCGTCAATTCTGTGGACAATAGTGATGTCAAAACACGACAAGTGTTCCGTGATCCTGGGGCTTAATGGCTGATGGATTTGAATCTTTTTTTGGGAAGGAATGCAGGTCTTCATCAACAATTTGTCGCTGTGTCTCCCAGTTGATTCCCACCTGTTGTGTATCTCATATATTCAATTTCCTGGGGCTTGTCTGAAACACAGCACATGTCTTCTCATCGAGGTGTTTTCACCCTTTACGGACGATCGACATTGTCGACACTGTCATCGTGAACACTACCCATTCTCTCAAAATTCTGAATCAAATTCTAGATTGTTAGCACACTCGGACCAGTTGCCTTCAGCTTGAACTCGGTCACAAACTTGCTTTGAACTACAGTTGGGTTGTCGTTGCTTGCATAGTAGGCCTTCATAAGTGCTATAAGCTTAAGCATGCTGTACAGTGACATTTTCACGTGCAAATGGCTGACAACAAGGCACATGTGAATGCACATACTAATTGCCATCATGTCTTGTGGCCGACTGTGCATATTGAACAACCTAACACAGACCATTCAGAATTTATGACGATTTTATTTAATAAAGTACACTGGACATAATAGACACATGGCTGTAGTGTGTATTAGCTGCTGCTGTCAAATTGAAGAAGCTTTCTCCTCTGCATTACCCAACACTTTCTTTGTTCTTTATGGTGAAGATAAAATCACAGAATAGCCAGAATGTTAGATTTTTTGACTCAAGACATTCAGAATATACTTCTGGAAGTGTAAGTGATGTGACACCTCTTCTTTACCTCTCGGTTGAACTACGTAGTAGTTATAGTATATATCTTATGCCCCACACTACCACCAACCACAATGCCACAACTACCACTGCCCTACTTCGTGTCAGTCTTACTTCTCGGCACATTAATATGACTTCCAGGCAACCAAAATTAAGAACTGACTTCCACTATTTTAAAAAATGCTAATAACTAGACATCTGGTACACCAAAGGATAGAATTCTCTCAATTTTCTCACTCATAACTAAAATAATCTTTGCAATAACTACCATCGGCATGAAGAACAGCATGTACTGCTTTTCATGCATACTGTTAGAAATTTTCTATGTTTTTTAAGCTACTTAAGTTGGGAGCAGAAGCTTCAAAGTTTTCACCTTATGTGTTGAATAGTTATTACACAGTTTTTTCTATTCCAGGAGCAAACATTGAAAAAATATTGTTCCTTAAAAAGCCAACGAATTTTTTGCTTATGAATAAGAAAAGATGACCATATGCTTCGCAGATTATGCTTAAAATGGTGCACACTTGTCCATTCAATTTTTTGTTCCTTTCTAATTTTTTTATCTCTTGCAGGGGCGCTACCTTAAAATGATGTGACTTCTGTTTGAATTGTTGAAAACCTGATTCCTTTCAGAAGCCTCTCTCTGTCAGAAAACAGGAAGAAAAGTAATGCGTAAGAACAACAACTTCTTCAAGAATGTTTGCCCATTCTGGCTCGGATAACAGCAGCTGGTGAGGTTTGTTTTACAGAATTATGATGAGGACTGCAACAAGGGATCAGGGACTTGATGCTCTCTCTGTAGGGTCTGCTACACAGAGCGGCTGGACCCCAAGATTCGAGGTGCAGATTTTCTTCGTACCTTCAATAGTAATTCATGCTGCAACCGGGTCCACACATGATAATATTTATTTTGCTCATCCAAAATCTCCAACTACTAGTTGGGATATTGGATGAAAATGATGCTTTATTTAAAATTTCGGGGCCACAGTTGGTATATAAAACTAATCTCTGACATCTCATCTCTTACTGTTAGACTGTGGGAGACATCTTTGGGGGAGAAACGTCAACCTCCAAAGATGTCTCGTCTCCTGCAGTTGGAGACAAATATTTTGGCCATGACCTCCCAACCCAGACATTTTTAGTAAAGTAAACACCAGGTGTGAAAGCCAATATTCTGTGAAAGATTACTTCTGGCTCCTCATGTAAGTTTGTGGGGTGAGAGGTGAGGGGTGAGGAGGGGGGGGGGGGGGGGGGTGCGGAGTCAGAGAGAGAGAGGGAGAGAGAGAGAGAGAGAGAGAGAGAGAGAGAGAGAGAGAGAGAGAGAGAGAGAGAGAGACTAACCTTTCTTGCAACACTGAATCTAAATCTGCATGTGTTTGCTGACAAGTTTAAGTTTCTTGACAATGACTAGATACATATATACTTCTGAAAGATATTGGGTGTCCTATAGTCATTCTTCATATCTACAATTACTTTCTCAAAAAGGTAGTTTCCCTTCAGTGTCAGGGCCTGCATCATCACAAAACTCTTTTAAACCTTTGTATATTGGAAACTGCTCCCATATAACTTCATCATCAGCTATTGTTTCCAGCACATTTTGCTCTTCATTTGAAGGATCGCTTTCACTTACAGCTTCATCACTGAATGTAAGTTGGTTTAGAACTTCAAAATTTTGCATTTCATTGTCAAAATTCTCACTTTCACAATTTGGTATTCAAGACCCAGTATTGGCCTTTTAATATGTCTGCTTGTGTATGTATATGTGTGGATGGATATGTGTGTGTGTGCAAGTGTATACCCGTCCTTTTTTTCCCCCCTAAGGTAAGTCTTTCCGCTCCCGGGACTGGAATGACTCCTTACCCTCTCCCTTAAAACCCACATCCTTTCGTCTTTCCCTCTCCTTCCCTCTTTCCTGATGAAGCAGCCGTTGGTTGCGAAAGCTAGAATTTCGTGTGTATGTTTGTGTTTGTTTGTGTGTCTATCGACCTGCCAGCACTTTGGTTTGGTAAGTCTCATCATCTTTGTTTTTAGATATATAGACCCAGTATTTCTATTTATTTATTTCTTACACCATGGATCCAACTGTGAGAATTTCACAAGGATGTAGTGTGTGTCAATTTTTACTTATACATTATGTTTACAAGTAAAGATTAGAAAGTTATTTAACTACTACAATGATCCATAACACAATATGATGAAATGAGAAACATTAGGCCTACAGATTACAAAGTATAAAACATAGTAAATTAAATATGAAAAGGTCATATAACCCAGATAGCTGAATATAAGCAGTTAACACTAAAAGAGTTACATATGTGACACAGAATGTACAGGTTAATGTTCTATTTATACGATAATACATCTTATTTTATTTTAAGGCAGTTTCTCATTGTGTTTCATAAGCTCTTCGAAACTGTAAAATGATATGGCTAAAAGAAATTGCCTCAGAAGCTCCTTAAATGTAGATGTGTTGGATATTTCAGATTTGATTTCTGGAGGAAGAGCATTAATTATCCTTATATCAGAGTACTGTACACCCTTCTGCACAACCTTCAAATTTTTACCTTCACTGTGGAAATCGTGTTTCCTTCTTGTGTTGTGCTAATGATATTCTCTGTTACATTTGTATAAATGAGTGTTTTTACTAATGAAACACATAAGTGAATATATGTATTGACAAGTAGTTGTAAGAATTCCCAGATTCCTGGAATAGGCTTCTGCAACTGCATGTAGAGTCTACACCACACATAACTCTTACAACACACTCCTGAGCAACGAATATTTTCTTTGCAAGTGGTTGATTTCCCCAGAAAATAATTCCATATGCCGTACAAGAATGGAAGTAACAATAGTATGCTACTTTTTTAATGCTTAAGTTTGCACTATCAGAGATGATTTACATTGCAAAAATTGAAGAGCTGAGTCTCTTGTAAAGACCTAAAATGTGGGGAGACCAGTTTACTCTACAGTCAATCTTCATGCCTAGAACCTTTGTTACTTCCACTCTTTCTATGACCTGTGTGGCATATTTAACAGTCATTTCTTCCTCAGTTTAGGCAGTTGGTGTGAACTGAATATAATTAGTCTTACTAAGGTTTAGTGAAGCACCATTTCATTAAATCTATAAGAATAATATTAACAGACTCTTTAACATTTTCCCATTTATGACCATTAACCATTATGTTCGTGTCATCTGCAAAGATGGTAAAATTACACTGCATCATGGTAGAATAAGGTAAATCATTTATAAATAAAAGGAACAGTAAAGAACAAAGAATAGAGCCCTGTGGCACTCCACAATTTATGTCTCTCCATTCTGAGGAAATCATTCCACCACACAAATTATCTGACTTATCTAAGACTACTTTCTGTTTCCTATGTGTCAGGTATGACTGAAGCCAATTATTTACTACACCATTTATTCCTTGATGATCTGGCTTCAGTTATAGTATTTGGCAGTTCACAGTGTCAAAGGCTTTAGATAAATCACAAAATAACCTTGTTGTCACCATTTTCTCATTTAGAGATTCCAAAACCTTGTTCAGTTGACATACCTTTCTGAAAATCAAACTGATGTTTGCTAAGAATATTGACTTTATGTAGGTGTTCTAAAATTCTAGAATACATAAGTTTTTCTAGTACCTTTGAAAACACAGCCAGGAGAGATATTGGTCTGAAATTTGTAACATCAGTTTTTCCCCTTTATTAAAGAGAGGCTTCACAATAGCATACTTTAGACTATCAGGAAAATTTCCTTGTTGCTAAGAGGCATTGGAAATATGACACAGTATACTGCTTACAGAAGTACAATGCTGTTTTTTTAACAATTTTCTAGAAATATTGTCTACGTCACAGGAGTTCTTGGTTTTCATGGAGTCAATTGTTCTTTCAATTTCTGATACTGTAATAGGTCTAATATGCATTTGAATGATTTTGTTAGGGATTGCATTTTGCAAAATGGTCAAGGCAACATTCACAGAACCCTTGCAGCATATTTGCTCAGACACTGACAGGAAATGTTTATTGAATATTTCATCTATGATCTCAGGATTTTGCACAAGATTCCCTTTGTGTTTGATTTTGAAGTTTTCTACAGGTCTTTTTCTATTGTTCCCTGTCTCCTTGCTAAGTATTTGACAGACAGTATTCATTTTATTATTGGAGTTATCAATTTCTTTTACATAATACAGTGCTTTTGATGTCTGAATAACTTTCTTTAGGATTTTAGAATACATTTTATAATGGCTGATTAATTCTCTGTCACTGGACCCTCTGGTTGCAATATAAAGTTCCCTCCTACATTTACATGACACTAATAGTATTTGTGATCCATGGCTTCTTTAAGGGGGAGGAAATATTGTTCCTGACAAACTTTTTGGGGAAAGCTTCTTCAAAGCAGGATAGGAATTCATTTACGAATATGTTAAACTTTGTATCAACGTCATCTACTCTGTGTACTGAATTCCAGTCTTCATGCTGCAGCGTATGGTTAAAAGTTTCCAGGGACTCTTTGTTCATAAGTCTGATTGCCTTCCAGGAAGTTTTCTTGAGAGGTCTGCAGTCATGTAGAGCGAGGAGGTGTCCATGATGGTCTGATATGCCATTTAAGATCAGTGTGACAGTTGTGGTGTACACTGACATCTAAAAATATATTGTCTACCAGAGATTGACAGTCAGGTGTGATCCTAGTAGGAAAGTCAACTACCGATATAATATTGTAGGAACTCAGTAAATTCTGGAGCTCTACTTTGTTGTTGCATTCAGTTGCGAAGTTGACATTAGAGTCCTCAAGGAAGACAAGGTCATTATTTTTTGAAAATAGGGTTGATAGTAACAATTCTAACTGCACCATAAAGACTGTGAAATTGGTTCCTGGTGCCCTGTAGACTGTAACCACTGTTAATTTTTAACTGTTTAATGTACTGATTGAATTTTTTTTTCTTTACTTTACATTGTAGTACTGTTTACGGCAATTGCAGAGGTATAGTTTCTCTTACAATAATACTATTACTAGTGCAATTCCACCCAAACAGAAAACCTAATTTATACCTTGAACTGGGTGGCTCCAAACATTTTCCACCTCAAGCAGCTGAAATAATTTAATAATACAATGAAGTGGATGGGCCTAAAATGTTCATCTCAAACAGTTACACTAAAATGAACTGGGTGGAACTCACACTTACTGCTAACTATCCAAGTTATACTAGTTGTATCTCACTTCTACTGCACATACTTCAAACTATTGGTGAATGCAATATTTCCTTACATATACAGATCTAAAGGTTAAGTTATTTTTAATAAAAATAGCTACTCCTACTTTTCCCATGCTATCTCTACAGTAGTACGTGGCAAGGCTATAACTGTCTAAACAAAACATTTCAATTCCTTCTGTAATATGGTGTTCTAAGAAACATAAGATCTGAACATTGTTCATAAAGTTTTTGTCATTTATGTTAACTTCTAATTGATCTAGTTTGCTTCTTATTCCCCTTATATTTTGATGAAAAATGGAGAAGTTGTTTGGGTTATTACCTATTTTGGTGGTTTCTTCTTTGTCATGCCTGTGGTTAAAAAATCCTTCAGATGGGGAGAACACACAACTTTTTTGTATTCTGAATTTTTTTTGGAGACCATGGTCAAATGCTCTGTTCCTAAAAGAAACAGAATCTCTCACTAACTAATGTGTCACAGCAGTTCTGTAGTAAAAGCAAACGTAATTTTTGTATTGACATCACAAATATAAAAGAATTGCATGAAACTAAAATACAACACAGAACATTTGGTAGCTTACCAGGTCAGCACCAGTGTGAAAGATAAAGTAGCTGATATCCCACCATTCTCTGCAACTAAATGTCTTTGTTGCCTTTGCACTCACATAACGTCAAAGCAAATGGTAAGTTGTAATTCTTGACAAGAAGTTGGCACAATGAAGTGAATCAGTGGTATTACAGAACAGCCACTGAGTGGCTCTTGAGACTTTAAATAAAAGATAGTTTCACTGTGAAACCAATTATAAACTAATTGTTAAGGATTGCTGTTAAAGAATGCACCCAGCCACAAATAATTTCGCAAAGCTTTATTGTAAGGCTGTTACCATATCTGGGCTCTCATACTCACCTTCAGGTGACTGACTTTTTAATTACAGTAATGTATTTGTCAGCAACACCCCTTCTGATCTGCACTGAATAAAAATCTTTCAGTATTTATTGACACTTATTACATTGTGTGGATAGCAAGAAACATGCTTATGTGCCTGCATTGTATAAAATACAAAGTGAAAGAATTATACACACAAAGTTTGATGTAGTGGATGGTATTCTGTTTCGTTGTGGTCCTAACACTTTTTCAGGTGATGCACAAAGTGTTGGAATGTAAGCAGTACATATTTTGTAAACAAACCATTGTGTTACATGTTAAACAGACACTTTGTAATATTCATCATGTCAGTTGCAACCTCAGACATGTGATTTACATGTAATCTTGTTGATTACAATGCAAAAACTAACCACTAAGCAAAGGTATCACTCTTACTCCAACAAGCGAAGATCTCATCTATCTTATGTGAAGAAATTATAATTGAACAGGTACAAAAATCTACTTTACCAGTCAGTAGCAACACAAATAAAACTTTTGGAAATGTCCAAGTTTTTGGAGCCATTGGCTCCTTCTGGCATAAGGGTCAAAGGGGAAGGAAGGGGGTCAAGGAAAAGGACTGAAGAGGCTTAGCAAAAGGGGTAGAGTTCATAAAAGTTACACAGAACCCCAGAATGGTAGGTCACCTCTGAGCTGGGGTGCTGTATGACTTTTCCAAACTCTATCCCTTTTTCTTAACCTTTCCAGTTCTTTTCCTTCACCCCTCTCCCTTCCCTTTCAGCCCTTCTGCCTGTATGAGCCACTGTCTCTGATAAATTGCATATGTAAAACCTTTTTTTGATAGGTGTGTGTGTGTGTGTGTGTGTGTGTGTGTGTGTGTGTGTGTGTGTGTGTGTGTGTGTGTTTTCTCCTGCTGCCATTTGGTGAGCAGATTTATCTATCCATTTTCATTGTTGTTGTTGTTGTGGTCTTCAGTCCTGAGACTGGTTTGATGCAGCTCTCCATGCTACTCTATCCTGTGCAAGCTTCTTCGTCTCCCAGTATCTACTGCAACCTACATCCTTCTGAATCTGCTTAGTGTATTCATCTCTTGGTCTCCCTCTACGATTTTTACCCTCCACACTGCCCTCCAATGCTAAATTTGTGATCCCTTGATGCCTCAAAACATGTCCTACCAACCGATCCCTTCTTCTAGTCAAGTTGTGCCACAGACTTCTCTTCTCCCCAATCCTATTCAATACCTCCTCATTAGTTACGCGATCTACCCACCTTATCTTCAGCATTCTTCTGTAGCACCACATTTCGAAAGCTTCTATTCTCTTCTTGTCCAAACTAGTTATCGTCCATGTTTCACTTCCATACATGGCTACGCTCCATACAAATACTTTCAGAAACGACTTCCTGACACTTAAATCTATACTCGATGTTAGAAAATTTCTCTTCTTCAGAAACGCTTTCCTTGCCATTGACAGTCTACATTTTATATCCTCTCTACTTCGGCCATCATTGGTAATTTTACTCCCTAAATAGCAAAACTCCTTTACTACTTTAAGTGTCTCATTTCCTAATCTAATTCCCTCAGCATCGCCCGACTTAATTTGAACATTCCATTATCCTTGTTTTGCTTTTGTTGATGTTCATCTTATATTCTCCTTTCAAGACACTGTCCATTCCGTTCAACTGCTCTTCCAAGTCCTTTGCTGTCTCTGACAGAATTACAATGTCATCGGCGAACCTCAAAGTTTTTACTTCTTCTCCATGAATTTTAATACCTACTCCGAATTTTTCCTTGTTTCCTTTACTGCTTGCTCAATATACAGATTGAATAACATCGGGGAGAGGCTACAACCCTGTCTTACTCCTTTCCCAACCACTGCTTCCCTTTCATGCCCCTCGACTCTTATAACTGCCATCTGGTTTCTGTACAAACTGTAAATAGCCTTTCGCTCCCTGTATTTTACCCCTGCCACCTTCAGAATTTGAAAGAGAGTATTCCAGTTAACATTGTCAAAAGCTTTCTCTAAGTCTACAAATGCTAGAAACGTAGGTTTGCCTTTTCTTAATCTTTCTTCTAAGATAAGTCGTAAGGTCAGTATTGCCTCACGTGTTCCAACGTTTCTACGGTACGGAATCCAAACTGATCTTCCCCGAGGTCGGCTTCTACCAGTTTTTCCATTCGTCTGTAAAGAATTCGCGTTAGTATTTTGCAGCTGTGACTTATTAAACTGATAGTTCGGTAATTTTCACATCTGTCAACACCTGCTTTCTTTGGGATTGGAATTATTATATTCTTCTTGAAGTCTGAGGGTATTTCGCCTGTCTCATACATCGTGCTCACCAGATGGTAGAGTTTTGTCATGACTGGCTCTCCCGAGGCCATCAGTAGTTCAAATGGAATGTTGTCTACTCCCGGGGCCTTGTTTTGACTCAGGTCTTTCAGTGCTCTGTCAAACTCGTCACGCAGTAACTTATCTCCCATTTCGTCTTCATCTACATCCTCTTCCATTTCCATAATATTGTCCTCAAGTACATTGCCCTTGTATAAACCCTCTATATACTCCTTCCACCTTTCTGCCTTCCCTTCTTTGCTTAGAACTGGGTTGCCATCTGAGCTCTTGATATTCATACAAGTGGTTCTCTTATCTCCAAAGGTCTCTTTAATTTTCCTGTAGGCAGTATCTATCTTACCCCTAGTGAGACAAGCCTCTATATCCTTACATTTGTCCTCTAGCCATCCCTGCTTAGCCATTTTGCACTTCCTGTCGATCTCATTTTTGAGACGTTTGTATTCCTTTTTCCCTGCTTCATTTACTGCATTTTTATATTTTCTCCTTTCATCAATTAAATTCAATATTTCTTCTGTTACCCAAGGATTTCTATTAGCCCTCGTCTTTTTACCTACTTGATCCTCTGCTGCCTTCACTACTTCACCCCTCAGAGCTACCCATTCTTCTTCTACTGTACTTCTTTCCCCCATTCCTATCAATTGTTCCCTTATGCTCTCCCTGAAACTCTCTACAACCTCTGGTTCTTTCAGTTTATCCAGGTCCCATCTCCTTAAATTCCCACCTTTTTGCAGTTTCTTCAGGTACAATCTGCAGTTCATAACCAATAGATTGTGATCAGAATCCACATCTGCCCCAGGAAATGTCTTACAATTTAAAACCTGGTTCCTAAATCTCTGTCTTACCATTATATAATCTATCTGATACATTTTAGTATCTCCAGGATTCTTCCAGGTATACAACCTTCTTTTATGATTCTTGAACCAAGTGTTGGCTATGATTAAGTTATGCTCTGTGCAAAATTCTACAAGGCGGCTTCCTCTTTCATTCCTTCCCCCCAATCCATATTCACCTACTATGTTTCCTTCTCTCCCTTTTCCTACTGATGAATTCCAGTCACCCATGACTATTAAATGTTCGTCTCCCTTCACTACCTGAATAATTTCTTTTATCTCGTCATACATTTCATCTATTTCTTCATCATCTGCAGAGGTAGTTGGCATATAAACTTGTACTACTGTAGTAGGCATGGGCTTTGTGTCTATCTTGGCCACAATAATGCGTTCACTATGCTGTTTGTAGTAGCTAACCCGCACTCCTATTTTTTTAGTCATTATTAAACCTACTCCTGCATTACCCCTATTTGATTTTGTATTTATAACCCTGTAATCACCTGACCAAATGTCTTGTTCCTCCTGCCACCGAACTTCACTAATTCCCACAATATCTAACTTTAACCTATCCATTTCCCTTTTTAAATTTTCTAACCTACCCGCTCCGATCCGTAGAACGCCAGTTTTCTTTCTCCTGATAACGACGTCCTCCTGAGTAGTCCCCGCCCGGAGATCGGAATGGGGGACTATTTTACCTCCAGAATATTTTACCCAAGAGGACGCCATCATCATTTAATCATACAGTAGAGCTGCATGTCCTCGGGAAAAATTACGGCTGTAGTTTCCCCTTGCTTTCAGCGTTCGCAGTACCAGCGCAGCAAGGCCGTTTTGGTTAATGTTACAAGGCCAGATCAGTCAATCATCCAGACTGTTGCCCCTGCAACTACTGAAAAGGCTGCTGCCCCTCTTCAGGAACCACATGTTTGTCTGGCCTCTCAACAGATACCCCTCCGTTGTGGTTGCACCTACGGTACGGCCATCTGTATAGCTGAGGCACGCAAGCCTCCCCACCAACGGCAAGGTCCATGGTTCATGGGGGGCCATTTTCATTATATTGTCAAAAAATGATTTACTTTTGTTGTTATAAAAAGAAGCTGGAATTTAATATGTTATTATGTAAGTCCTCAAACTATGTGGCACACTGTTATCCAAACAGTAGTTGAAGATGAATGTCTTGCAGGAAATTACGTGTAAGTTTAATTAGACTGTTCAACTATTATAACTTGTGGTCATCAGAATTTCCACTGTACAATATACTGGTAAGTTGCAGATGTTCTGTGTTTGTCTTCCTGTCATCAACAAATTCTTTCAAACTTTATAATTTAAAGAAATTGTGCACTGTTCATTTCATGTGCTTATCAGCTATAGAAAATTGATGATTTATCATGTACTCTAAATAACTTATTATGTTTCATGTTATAAATATAGTAGCCATCATTATATAAATCTATTGTTAGTTGTAAAAATTGTTTAAAATTATCACAACTTGTTGATATAAATTTTTATGGTAATAGTCTTCTGGTAAAGTAAGTGGTTTATTCTTGTTTTATGATAAAATGTTTATTTATTTTGTTATATAAATGGTTCCACATCTACATGATTATCCTGCTATTCACAATTAAATGCCTGGCAGATGGTTCAATGAACCACCTTCATGCTGTCTCTCTACAGTTCCACTCTCGAATTGTGCGCAGGAAAAACAACCACTTAAATTTTTCTGTGCTAGCCCTGATTTCTCTTATTTTATCATGATGATCATTTCTCCCTATGTAGGTGGGTGTCAATGGAATATTTTTGCGATCAGAGGAGAAAACTGATTTTGTTTTAATGATTGCCACTCCAATTCATGTACCATGTCTGTGGCACTATCTCTCCTATTTCGTGATAATACAACACGAGCTGTCCTTCTTTGAACTTTTTTGATGTCACCTGTCAGTCCCATCTGATGCAGATCCCACACTGCACAGCAATACTCGAGAACAGAGCGGACAAGTGTGGTGTAAGCAGTCTCTTTAGTAGATCCGTTGCACCTTCTAAGTCTTCTGTCAATAAATCACAGTCTTTAGTTTGCTCTACCCACAACATTATATATGTGATACTTCAAATTTAGGTTAATTGTAATTGTAATCCCTAAGTGTTTAGTTGAATTTACAGCCTTCAGATTTGTGTGACTTTTCGCATAATCGAAATTTAGCAGATTTCTTTTAGTTTATTGTTAGTCATAAAATTAAGTCTCAGTCAATAGAACTCCCAGGAAATAGTTGTTCAGCTCAGTGTTTAAAGTACTTTTTGTATTGTATACCAGAAAACTTTTCTAAAATTGCAAATTTATAACAGAAAAATTAATGGTTAAAACACTCTTGCCTTTCTTGCTGTGTACTGATTTATGCAGCTATACTCTACTCAAACAAAACATTATAATCGCTGTCTGTTGTGGTGTCTGGTGGCATTGCGGGCATGCAACATGGTAACAAAAGTATGCAAGCAGAGCAGACACAGATGGTTGATCACCCCAGTGAAGATATGGGGAATTGGATTGAGATAATCACCTTTGACAAAGGTAACAAATATCACAAAAACGGCAAAGGCGGTTGAATGTTGGTTGGTTGGTTGGTCGGTTCGGCAAGCAAAGGGGCTAAACAGCTGGGTTATCAGTCACTTTATCACATGTTCAAGTGCTGGTGTTGTGAGCATCTATGAAAAGAGGTAGAAGGACAGGGAAACTACCAATAAACACTAAATGATTGGACGTCCACAACTCTTCGCAGATCGTGGGGCTTGGAGGCTTGTGAGCTCTACAAAGTAGGATAGATGGTAATCCGTGGCAACTTTGCTAAAAGAATACAATGCTGGTGCACTCACAAGTGTATTGGAGCACACTGTTTGTCATACGTTGTCGAACATGGAGCTCCGCAGCACACGACCACTGCCTGTTCACATGTTGGCCCAACGACATCATCAATTAATATGGCAGTGGGCACGGGACCATCAGTATTCGACTGTTGATCAATGGAATAATTGTCGGCTCTTCAGCTGGATCACATTTTTTATACATTAGGTCAATAGCCGTCTCCAACAATGCCATCATCGAGGTGAACAGGGTTCGAAACGTGCAGGCTGGTGGGAGCATTATGCTATGAGAGACAGTCTCCTGTGCTTGTGTGAAACCTATGGTTTTAATTGAAGACACACTGACGGCTGCAAACCACTTGCATCCCTTCGTGCTTGATGTCTTCTCCAATGGTTATGTCATCTTTCAGCAGTATAATTGTCTGTGCCTTCAAGCCAGAACTGTGCCACAGCAGTTTGAACAGCATTATAGTAAACTCGTGGTGATGTTTTGGCTACAAAATTTGCCTGATATGAATGCTGTGGAACTCATCCGGGCCGCTATAGGGTTCCATCACCGAGTACACAAATCAGCGGCCCATTATTTACCCGAATTACATGACCTATGCGTAGACATCTAATGCCACGTACCTCCACATACCTGCCAACAAGCTGTCGGATCCCTGATACACAGAATGAGTGATGTATTTTGTTCCAAAACTGGACAAAAGGTCTTTTTAAGATTAATGGTGCCTTTGTGGTACTTGATGCCGTAACTGTTATCTTTAAGTGCAGTCTCATTTCATTACGTTATTTGCATATGTATAAAATGAGACTAATCAATACCATGCAATACAATATATTTTTGTGTAAAAAATGTTAATGATAGTATCAATGTGTTTAGAAATTTTATAAAAATTATGGAAAAATGGCATTATTTGTCAGTGTAAATGTGTAATGCTTATTTGTTGCATAACCCTTAATGATGCCATGTTCATTTTCACCTCGGTCAGTAGTCCTTGGATATTTTTGTGATTATCATCTCATGGTCTGTTGATCAATGGCAGAGTTTGTTGCAACGTCGCTCATGACTTTCGCGCTCGTTATTAACCTATGAGTAGTTGCTTATCATATTTCTGGAGTTGTGGAATTAGATGTTTTTTTTTCCATTTGAACCAAACTTATTTATTTATTTTTCACAGAGTCATAAAGGTGACATTTGGACAAAGCAGTTGCAGATATTTAATGTTAAAAGTAGTAATTACAACAATTAGTAATATGTATTGAAATTCAGTACAGTCTTTACATACATTTGTATTGCAAGGGATATTAGATTACCATGTAGCATATGTCCCAATTTTTATGATATACTTGAAATATGATATGTCTAACTTGTATACAAGTTGTTGTAATATATTTGTGTGTTCTTACTACTTCTAACTTTAAAATTCATTAAGTGAATACTGACTTTTTTCAGCAAAAAAATTAGCTTTGAACTGAACAGCCTATGGTTACTGGTTCTCATAACATGGTTCTGCAGATTTCTCATGGAAGTTGGAGATAGTGTCTGTATAAACAGTTTCTTCATGAACTGTGATGTTTACATAGTATTCCTGTCTCTTAACCAAAATGTGTATTGTTTCCATTTAAGATGATTTTTGGAACTATAATACTATTGTTGGATGTTGTTAATACTTTGCAGTTAATTTTCTTGCAGTTCCCCCTGCCTACATAAAGACAGTTGTTTGTGGAGTGGAGCCAGTGGAATGGGCGAGGAAACTGAAAACTGTTACATTTATCTATCTGATCAGCAAGTGTAGTTGTATCAGCTAATTTGACCAGTGATCTGCACTATCCATATTCCACCTAGAGTAGAGATAGCTTATTCGTGAACTAACGGGTCCCAAGAAATGGTTCATCAAGATGAACAGAACAAGCGATGAATGAATTCTAAGGAACGGTCTTTCATAGTTCATTTTGGTCACAGTTTTCTACTTATAGTTCCTGGGAACGAGAAACAATCAGTCCCATTCCAGCCTCGGTCCCATTCCCGTCGGTCTCTTTCTCCCTCAGCCGGACTTGTCCTTCTTCACATGGTTATTATTATCAGTAGCAGTATATTAAGCTACAAATTATCATTTTAAACCTGTGTGGTCTCCCTGGTGTGCCTACTTGACCACCAGTCCCCATCACGCTGTTCACTCTAACAACAAAGTACAATACAGGGTTGAAGACATGGAGAAAGATAGGTATCATCACAATTTGAATTTAGAGTAATACAACTTTCTTACCTTTATTGGTCGTTGTTGCACGCTCGTCGTCCAGTGATGAATCTCGCCATACACTTTTTGTTAAATCAATTTGAGGTCCAGGGTGTGTCTTTTGCTGCGTAAGAACTGACACATAGTTAAACTTCCAACTTTTATTTTATAAATGCTGATCATGACAATATTCAATAATTTTCATTGTAAGAGCTTTTCCAATACATTTTTTGTTCCCTCTATCCTTGACCTTCTCAAAGCACGCGTATTACAAGACGTCTCAACACCAACCGCCCATTGTCTCTACACCCGCCAATAACTGGCTCCTGTTCACAGAGTTTACAAACTGTGCAGTACTGACAACCTCGGTTGTACATCGCACATATACATATATGAAAAACATAGTATGAAAAATGAAAAGTGTTTATAATATAATTCTGTGGTAATATACCTCATTATTGTCATCATATTAACAGTTTTGTAACAAAATAATAATATTTCACTTTATGTTTACGTAGTTAAAGTTCACTTGCTCCTTCAAGTTGATTGATGGCACCGCACACCTTGCCAGCTGGTGGTATCGGTAGTTTCAGTAGTCCGTTACATTACAATGCCCATTCTAGATCTGTTTCAAACCTTTTTTTGAACTCTGAACTTCTGGTTCTTTTTGTATTCTATTCAGCAGTTAAAAGGTATTTTATAATTATGTAAATTACATAAAATTACATGGTATGTAATATATACATCTTGTCAGGTAACAAAATAGTATATCAGCTTACTTCACTATTTCAATAAACAGCAGAAGAAATACTTGTCAAAAGGCAAGATTTTTTTTATTCCACATGCAAAGGAAGTCAGCACAGCACACACGAGTGGCCATTTTTTGTTTTTTTTTTTATCCAAGGTAAAAGATCATGTTCACTGTTATGGAAGGCAGACTGACTTAACAACCGAATGATGTCCGTGTTCCATAATAGAATGCATGGTGTCACATATTGTAAAGAGAATGTGATAACTTCTCCAATATTATTTCAGTGGCGCACAAAAAATCGGCCCTGAGTACTAGGCTGCCCATTGTCGCCTACCAGTCGTTATCTATTGTTTTGAAGTTGTTGTTTGCATTAGCTTATTTGTTATTTCTTCACTGCCTAATTATTAGATGTTTATCTATTCTGCTCGTAGCGGTCAACAAATCGTGCGTAATTGGCAAGCAGTCTGTACTCAAGGCCAGTTTTTTGTGCTCCACCTTATATTATTTCACTGCAACCAGCCACATAATGCCACAGTTGGTAAATGAGAGGTTTTGCAGAATCATGAAAATTACAAGTGTGTGAGAATTCTGTTATGAATAAAAACTCTGTACTCCAGGATGGAGGCAAGTGCCCCCTCTTGGCGCCTTCCATCTTCGGTCACCTATGCTACTAATTTTCAATTTTTTATAAGAACCATATACTAAGCACAAATGAATGATGAACTTGTGAAACTGAATGGTTCCCAAAAAAGAGAGATCGCCAGTGAACTAGTTCCCAAGGATGAACGAGTCTGCCCATCTCTAATCTAGAGTGCCTTCATATCCTACTGCTAGTGTTATTGGAAGGAGTCTGAGTGAATGTACATGGGAGTAACACTGGAGCCTATTCCAGAAATGTCAACAGAAACTGTGTGCATCAAAACTTAAGTGGGTCAATACAAGATGCTTCGGCAATCCTTGCAGTTTAGGGAGACAATGGGATAACTGGAGGCTGGAATGTGCCGTACAGGAGTTGTGCTGTCATATTTCTGTGAGGATGTCAACAGCTAAAGATATGGTGGTCTTAGTAAAAACACTACACTGCCATTACTGCAAGACCACCTTGTAATGTTAGAGACCGCTGAACTACAAGTAGACTGGGATGGGTCTGTAATAATTGCAGTGGGAACAGAATGGATGAAGAGATATCTCCCAGCATCACTTCACAATCTTTAGGGTCATCAAGGACCTGTGATGATGACATTCTGTGAACACCAGAAAAGTAATTTCTTTCATTTTTCAAGAGTATGTTCGCTGTGACAATGGAATTGGTGCAATGATGAAAGCAGTTTTATGTGAATGAGAATTACCAAGGTGCAAGCTACTCTTGAGTACTCCTGTCAGAATATCTCTGTTTGTTATGCAGCCACCAAGTTGCCACAGTTTTTCTAGGTGTACTTGAGACTACAGATGTCTTGGACACCTAGATTGATCTTTTTCATCTCAATGTTGCTGGACCAAACTATAACCTGCATATGTCTCATTGCAGTGCAGTGGATATTTGGCTCTAAATAAGACACTTAGCTTGCTTGCTAAGAGGAAAGTGGTTCCAGGCAGCTGAATCATGACCACAGGCCTGAGTGTCAGCAGCTGGTTATTCAGTTTCTGATGTGGCTTCAACTTTTTGGAGAAAAACAGCATCCTTCAAGAAGCTACTATTCTGTTTTAAAAACTTTAGGTAAAAATTTCAAATTTTCTGTAATGCCCGCAAAAAAGTTTCTGTATTTTTGAAACTTTTGCTCAGTGACCTTATGTATGTTTTTATTTATTTTTCCTGTTATTTTTTACGACCACTGTAATACTGAACATTATTAATAAGAATAACAATGATGGTCTAGTCAACAACCTGTAATTGATAACGATTTCTTTATCAGATCATACAATTTGTCAATCAGTGTGCTTGTAGCAGTGTTCTCCTTACCATGGAGGCAAGCCTGAATGAAGAAGAAAATTTTATTGAACATTTAGTTTTTGGCATAGGCTCTTGCTGCTGCAACAGCATATATTTCAAAAATTTAATAAACCATTTGATAGAAATGTATGTTCCTTTGGAAGTTACACACACCAATATATCAGTTCTCCAATACCTCATTTTAGTATTTGTTAATTGAACTATATATCTTAAATCAGAATTCAGCATTGTCTAATGTCTTTTTGTAATCTAAATCTACATCTGCATCTACATCCATACTCCGCAAGCCACCTGACGGTGTGTGGCGGAGGGTACCCTGAGTACCTCTATCGGTTCTCCCTTCTATTCCAGTCTCGTATTGTTCGTGGAAAGAAGGATTGTCTGTATGCTTCTGTGTGGGCTCTAACCTCTCTGATTTTATCCTCACGGTCTCTTCGCGAGATTTACGTAGGAGGGAGCAATATACTGCTCGACTCTTCCGTGAAGGTATGTTCTCGAAACTTTAACAAAAGCCCGTACCGAGCTACTGAGGGTCTCTCCTGCAGAGTCTTCCACTGAAGTTTACCTATCATCTCCGTAACACTTTCGCGATTACTAAATGATCCTGTAATGAAGCGCACTGCTCTCCGTTGGATCTTCTCTATCTCTTCTATCAACCCTATCTGGTACGGATCCCACACTGCTGAGCAGTATTCAATCAGGGGCAAACAAGCGTACTGTAACCTACTTCCTTTGTTTTCAGATTGCATTTCCTTAGGATTCTTCCAATGAATCTCAGTCTGGCATCTGCTTCACCAACGATCAACTTGATATGATCATTTCATTTTAAATCACTCCTAATGCGTACTCCCAGATAATTTATGGAATTAACTGCTTCCAGTTGCTGACCTGATATTTTGTAGCTAAATGATAAGGGAACTATCTTTCTATGTATTCGCAGCACATTACACTTGTCTACATTGAGATTCAATTGCCATTCCCTGCACCATGCATCAATTCACTGCAGATCCTCCTGCATTTCAGTACAATTTTCCATTGTTACAACCTCTCGATACACCACAGCATCATCTGCAAAAAGCCTGAGTGAACTTCCGATGTCATCCGCAAGGTCATTTATGTATATTGTGAATAGCAACGGTCCTATGACACTCCCCTGCGGCACACCTGAAATGACTCTTACTTCGGAAGACTTCTCTCCATTGGGAATGACATGCTGCATTCTGTTATCTAGGAACTCTTCAATCCAATCACACAATTGGTCTGATAGTCCATATGCTCTTACTTTGTTCATTAAACGACTGTGAGGAACTGTATCGAACGCCTTGCGGAAGTCAAGAAACACGGCATCTACCTGGGAACCCATGTCTATGGCTCTCTGAGTCTCGTGGACGAATAGCGCGAGCTGGGTTTCACACGACTGTCTTTTTTGAAACCCATGCTGATTCCTACAGAGTAGATTTCTAGTCTCCAGAAAAGTCATTATACTCAAACATAATACGTGTTCCAAAATTCTACAACTGATCGACGTTAGAGATATAGGTCTATAGTTCTTCACATCTGTTCAACGTCCTTTCTTGATAATGGGGATGACCTGTGCCCTTTTCCAATCCTTTGGAACGCTACGCTCTTCTAGAGACCTACGGTACACTGCTGCAAGAAGGGGGGCAAGTCTCTTCGCGTACTCTGTGTAAAATCGAACTGGTATCCCATCAGGTCCAGCGGCCTTTCCTCTTTTGAGCTATTTTAATTGTTTCTCTATCCCTCTGTCGTCTATTTCAATATCTACCATTTTGTCATCTGTGTGACAATGTACAGAAGGAACTACAGTGCAGTCTTCCTCTGTGAAACAGCTTTGGAAAAAGACATTTAGTATTTCGGCCTTTAGTCTGTCATCCTCTGTTTCAGTACCATTTTGGTCACAGAGTGTCTGGACGTTTTATTTTGATCCACCTACCACTTTGACATAAGAGTAAAATTTCTTAGGATTTTCTGACAAGTCAGTACATAGAACTTTACTTTCGAATTCATTGAACGCCTCTCACATAGCCCTCCTCACACTACATTTCGCTTCGCGTAATTTTTGTTTGTCTGCAAGGCTTTGGCTATGTTTATGTTTGCTGTCAAGTTCCCTTTGCTTCCACAGCAGTTTTCTAACTCTGATGTTATACCACAGTGGCTCTTTTCCATCTCTTACGATCTTGCTTGGCACATACTCATCTAACGCATATTGTACGATGGTTTTGAACTTTGTCCACTGATCCTCAACACTATCTGTACTTGAGACAAAACTTTTGTGTTGACCCATCAGGTACTCTGTAATCTGCTTTTTGTCACTTTTGCTAAACAGATAAATCTTCCTACCTTTTCTCTAACCTAAAAAACCCACATGTGCACTCCACACATACTCCGCTACCCTTGTAGCCACTTCCGGCGTGTAGTGAACGCCTGACCTTTTCAGGGGGATCCTACATTTCTCCACCCGATAGCGGAGGTCGAGAAATTTCCACCCCAGATCTCCTCAGAATTGTCTGAGCCTCCGGTTTAAGCCTTCTACTCGGCTCCAAACCAGAGGACCGCGATCGGTTCTGGGAACGATACTACAAATAGTTAGCTCAGATTCCACCCCACGAGCGAGCCTTTCCACCTTCACCAATTCCGCCAATCACCTGTACGAACTGAGGATGACCCCTGAACCCAGACGGCAGGAGTTAGTGCAGACATGAGCAACAATTTGCAGTCGCGTGCACCCAGTGCTCTCTATCGCCAACGGCAGGGCCTCCTCAACATCCTGGATGTATGAGATGTTGCGTTGTACTGCTGTAATTGTTCAAGTGCATTGAAATGCACATTCGACATGAATGTATGCCGGTGATCAGATGTGGTGCTTACATGCATTTCACCTGTATCTAGACGTATCAGGGGTCCATATCACTCCAACTGCACACACCGCACACCATTACAGAGCCTCCACCAGCATGAACAGTTCCCTGCTGACATGAAGGGTCTGCATTGTCCTGTTGGAATAGCCCAAGTCTGTTGGAATGCCCAATAGATATGGATGTATGCAGGTGATCAGACAGGATGCTTACATACGTGTCACCTGTAAAAGTTGTATCTAGACATATCAGGAGTCCCACATCTCTCCAGCTGCACACATCCCACACTATTACAGAGCCTCCACCACCTTGAACAGTCCCCTGCTGACATGCAGGGTCCACGGATTCATGAGGTTGTCCCCACACCTGTACACGCCCATCCACTCAATACGATTTGAAATAAGACGTGTCTGACCAGGCATCATGTTTCAGTCATCAACAGCCCAACCTCAGTGTTGACAGGCCCAGGTGAGGTGTAAAGCTTTGTGTCGTGCAGTCATAAAGGGAACACGAGTGGGCCTTCGGCTCTGAACATCGATGATGTTAGAATTAATGGTTCACTCGCTGACACTTGTTGATGGCCCAGCTTTGATATCTGCAGCAATTTGCAGAAGGGTTACATGTTGAACAGTTCTATTCAGTCGTCATTGGTCCTTGTTTTACTGGATTCCTGATTTTCACACTACACTCGTGAAATGGTCGTACAGGAAAATTCCCACTTTATTGCTGCCTCGGAAGTGCATGTCCCATCACTTGTGTGTCAACTATAACACCACATTCAAACTCACTTAAATCTAGATAACCTGCCATTGTAGCAGTAGCAGCAGTAGCAGCAGTAACCGATCCCAGTGTCCTGTTGCCTCATAAAAGACCCGAACATGCTGCTGAGTTGAAGCAAACTCGGTGGGGGGGGGCTGCATTCCTACAGCAACTCCCTGGCAGAGTACGTGTCCCATCGTATTTTGAACAGGGATGAGATGAAGCCTTTCCGTAGCACTAGGTAGTATGCTCACAAGTGACGTCACGGGGTGTTGCAACCGGTGTGCCAACTCCGTGACCAGAAACAGTTCTGAATGCACCACTCTACAGAGAACACTTCTCCAACCTCTCTCTCCTCCAGCAACATTAATTTGTTACTCAAGCTGCTAATGTACCCTATTCTGCCACCCTTAGTTTTATAAATATCGATATTTCAACATCAGTCATAATAATCCTGTTTTGAGGGTAGATATCCAAAGGAATCAAGAACAACTGCACCCATGAGCAACTTAGAAGTAAATATCCTCAGTATAGTGAAGGAGCTTAAAACAGTTAAGACAGGCAAGGCTTCCTGCCCGGACTATATGCCAGTCAAGGACCTTTCTGAATATGCTGACACAATAGCTCCATACTTAGGAATCGTATACGACCCCTTGCTCGCAGAGAGATCCGTATGCAAAGACTGGAAAGTTGCACCAGTAACGCCAATACCTCAGAAAGAAAACAAGAGTAATCCACTGAATTTCTGGCTCATAACACAAATGTTGATTTACAATAAAATTTTGAACATATACTGTGCTCAAACATTATTAATCACTTTGAAGAAAACATTTATTGACAAAAGCAAACACACATTCAGAAACTATTGTTCTTGTGAAACACAACTAGCTCTTTATTCTCTTGAAGTAATGAGTGCTATCAACAGGGAACATTAAATGGAATCCATGTTTCTAGATTTCCAGCAGGCTTTTGAAACTGCTCTCACAAACGACTTCTAATTAAACTGTGTGCTTATGGAGTGCCATCTTAGTTGTGTGACTGGATTCATGAGTTTCTGTCAGAATGGTCACAGTTCATAACAACTGACAGAAAGTCATCATGTAAAACAGAAGTAATATCTGGTGTTCCCCAAGGAAGTGATATAGACCCTCCCTGATCTACATAAACAATATAGAGACAATCTGAGCAGCCCTCTTATACTGTTTGCACATGATGCTGTCAGTTACCATCATGTAAAGTAATGAGGTGATCAAAATAAATTTCAAAATTTAAAACAATATATCTGTCTGGTGCAAAGAGTGGCAACTGACTCTAAATCATGAAAAACTGTGAAGTCAGCCACATGAGCACTAAAAAGAATCTGTTAAATTTAGCCACAAGATAAATTACACAAATCTAAAGGGCGTAAACTCAGCTACATATTTAGGGTTACAATTATGAATAACTTAAACTGGAATGATCATGCAGATAATCTTGTGGGGAAAGCAAGCCAAAGACTGCAATTTATTGGCAGAACACTTAGAAAATGTAACAGGTTTGCTAAAGAGACTGCTTACACTACACTTGTCCACCCTCTTCTGTAGTACTGCTGTGCAGCATAGGGTCTGCATCAGATAGGATTGATGAAGGAGGACGTTTTGTATTACTGCAAAATAAAGGAGAGTGTGCCACGGTGAATTAGTGTGGCAATCATTAAAAGAAAGTAAGAAAGATTGGGTGTAATGTGCCATCAACATCAAGGTCATTAGAGATAAAGCACAAGCTATCATTGTGTCATGGACCGGGAAGGGAACTGTGGCCTTGCCCTTTCAAAAGAACCATCCTGGCATTTTCCTGGAGTGATCTAGGGAAATAGTGGAAAACCTAAATCTTGATGGTTGGATGTGGGTTTGAACTATCATCCTCCTAAATGTGAGTCCAGTGTGCTAACCACTGCACCATCTCGCTCAGTAGCAGTCATTAAAACAAAGGCTTTTTTGGTGTGGCAGGGCATTCTCACAATATTTCAGTCACTGACTTTCTCCTTATAGTGTGAAAATATTTTGTTGGTGCCCATCTATACGGTTAGAGACGGCCATCATAATGAAATCAGAGCTTGCACAGAGGAAATTTAGGTGTTCATTGTCCACATGCACTGTTCAAGAGTGGAACAGCAAATAAGTAGCTTAATGGTGCTTCAATGACCCTCTAGCAGGCACTTAAATGTGAATTTCAGAGTAATCACATACATATGGATGTGAAATGTTTTTTAATCAGCATAAGTCCCTTTTATATTTTAGACAATAGTAACTGAGGCTACAATTGTGACCTTTTGAAAAGTGGCTAGAGTATTGCGATTATGGTGTGTATTTACATTATTTCTGCGAACACAGTGTGTAGAAATTCTGATTTTTTTGAGGTGATTTAGCGTTTGGGTTCTTTGATCCTTGATACTGCAGTTTGCTTTGCATTGCTGTACCTGATTCATTCTGGGCAGAGAGAACAAACTGGTTACATAGATTCTAGGTGGTCAAGTGTGAGTGAAAATAAACAGCATAAACAATTTACAGGGTACAGACTTTTCTCACATTTCTAATAAGAAGATGCTTGATATAAAGGAACTACAATGGCCATTAGCAGCTTTAAATATTATGCAAAATATTAATACTGAAAATTGGCACTATAGGAGAGCATATTGAATACATACTTATAAAAACACTAACTGGTTATGTGGCTGTGCAGTTAAAAATGCATTATTCTGCTGCCCATGCCTGTTGTTTGACAACGGTCCCTTGTGAACAAAAGTCAAAGTTACGGGCATAAGTCATCTGAGTACCAAAGTAAAGAAGCATGAATCTTAGCTCTTCATCAACATTTTTTAAGACTGGCACTTTTAGGAGCTGTCAATGTAGTTAAATAACTGTAGGGTAAGTACAGAAGGAAATTTGTGGAATATGATGAAAAATCTAGGCATAATAGGTGTGTGTTGAAAAACTGTATTCGTTTCTGTGGTTGCTTTTGATTGACCTTAAGTTTTCATGACAAAATTGAATCATCATCAAATCCTGGTGAAAATGAAACTTCCCAGAAATTAATTGCACAGACCTACATTAGGGTATTTGTTATGGCTGGTTCCTCTGGTGGCATAGAAGCTACTGTGAAAAAATTCTATCATAACACAGAGTACATACATAGTTGTGCCCATCATTTTCATCTTATAATGAGAAATGTATCAACAGTGAACAGCACTGGGAAATTAGTTTTTTTGAGTTTTGCAGGAAATATTTGAGTTGAGACTGGTTATAAATGATTTTTTATCACCATATAAGATAACGACATCTGGTGTCAGGTTACTCACTTGGGCCCCTTGGTGTACCCACTTCTTCTCCGCTGGAGCACTGGGCATTGATCAAGGTCACCCAAGCAATTGCACTAGTTGCATTCAAGGTCATGACGTAACTCTATAATCGTTAAGTGACACAAAAATGGTGGCAAATCCCTCTCCTCCTCCCCTTCCCACCACTCTGGACCTGCTTTTTTTATAACAAATTGTGTCACTTGTGTTGTATTTGTTAATAACACATTATGTTAAGTCACATCACTTCAGTTCTGTTTGTTGATACCAATTTCATATATCACCATTCAAGGTGCCAGCAGTGCAGCAACTAAGCAGGTATGAAAGTACATTCATTTTTATGTATTTTTGTACATTTTCATAGTTTCCCAAATTTTATGTATTTTTCACACGTTTGTATTTTTCCCATAATTTTCTTGTTTTATAACTGGGAGTCACTCTGTAGGTAGATAGCATAGCGAGAGGTTGTAGGCAGAGTCTGTATGTCCACAACAAATAAGTCACACGAGTTGTACTTGTTAATAACAATTTAGCATTATGAGGCACTAGCAGTGACCACACCGGGCAGATATGTAGGTAGACATGTTGAATAATCGAGGCTTCTGCCAGTTGTTCGTGTTGTTCTCACACAATATTTTGATGGAATGACTCACTGTCTTCTTCAGGAGCTCCCTGATACTGGTCCTTGGGTGTTTTCATTTGTTTTCTTTTTTTTTCCAGCACATTTAATTCCTTTCTCTCACGGGGAAAGGCTAGTCTTACTAGTGCACACATTTTTGCATGAGCTTTGCCAACATCCTGTTCCACATGCATCTTTGGTGGAGTGGGGGGTAAATATTTGCTGTATTTCAACTGGTAGTGTAGGAGGAGTTGCAAGAGGCCTGACTTACAGTCACAGGGAAACCTCTGAAACCCCTGGCCAGGAGTGCTGGGTTTCCACTTGCTGGGGTACTGTGGCATTTTCACCTTGTTGTGTTCGTTTTTTCAAGATTCGTCTGCTTGTAGCAGTGAAGTCTCCTTGCTGTGGATTTAGACTGTCGGGTGTTGTCCTTCTCCTTGCAGTGTTAATTGCACAGTTATGGCTGTTGATGAATTCAGTGGTTTACACTGATCGGTTGGTTCTCTCCATTTGGGTGATTGAGATACTGTCTTTTCTGTCGACCTCTGGCACTTGTGTCACACAGTCGCTCACCGTCATCTTCTCGCCGTTTATCTTCCCGAGCTGACCCTCGAGGTCATCTGGGAGGGGAGTCTGCGTCTGTCGGTGTTGTAGTGGGCAGCCTTCCACCTGGGAGACCATTTTGACACGTGCCAATCTGTGACTCTCGCAACACCACTTGTGGCTGATAATTGTAGACCTCTCTCAGCAGGAGGCAGGAGATCCTCGATTTTTTTTAACCTTCCATTCCCTGCCTCTTTAGGGGGTCGAGAGAGTCAATCGAAACTTCTCAGACTCTTCGTTGCCATTGTTCTATCTTCGTATTTTGGGATTCTTTTTGTCACGTGTTTGGGGCAATTTGCCTGAGATAGCTTGTCTCCTAATTAGCAGTTTTGTGAACAGCATTTGGGGGACAGCTCTGGCATTCGCCTTACAGCTGAGGGGAAATCTCCGAAAACCCCGGTTAGAGCTAATAGTGTCGACACCTAAAGTATTATGCCAGGTCTGGCTCCTACTACGGCAGCTTTCTCACTTCCTCCGATAATACGTGTCCTTTCAGTTAAATTCTTCCAGCTCTCGAGGTCTCGTCAGGATGCTAAACCGGTCGAACACCTCAAACGTCTGCACTGCTGTGCTCATCTTCGGTCTGACGTTTATATCTCTCTGCGGCGGCCCTCCATTTGGGAGGAAGACGAGACGAGCTGATGAGCACCGGTTTGGCACACACACGACTCCATTTGCAGACGACAGTGGTACACCTCCCTCAACAAGAGGCACACAGCGTGGAGCGCCATCCTGAAGTGGGATTAGGCCTCTTCTAGAGTGGTGTTAACACTGTCCAGCAGTGTTCTTCTTCGCCAGTGGTTGTTGTGTCACTGCAACATTTTGACCCTCATGGCATGCCCATGCCAACTGTCTCACTAGTGGAGGGGCTGCTGGCCACGTGGGAGACGAGACACGTGCTCTGTTACCACAGCTCAGTGGTGGAAGCCACAGCTTTACTGTGCCTTCTTCCCCTCTGGCAGCATTTTCTATCGGATCGACCTGCTTCTGCCGATTCCGCACGGGTGGCACTGGGCATTTTACTTACGATGTAGCTATGGCCTGTGGAATCTTTACCGACATCAGTTTGCTACGTGAGGCCTGCCACAGTGAGACGCATTATCTGATCTTTCTTCTGCAATGTGCAATTGTGGCTGGCGTGTTTGTCAGCACTTTCTACAGATTTTGGCTGCTTGCGGCAATATTTTGTCACGTGTCCGTCTTCTTGGCACCTAAATAATTGCGGCTTGCTGTCAAGTCCCACTGGAAGAGGTTCAACTTGCACCTGAAAACCGAGCAGCTTGTGCACCTTGAAGATGGCATCTACTGCCTTCCTGCATCTCTGGTTCTCTGCTATGTCCACCACTACAATGAACAGCAGCAGTTTCCATTCATTTGTAATGCTGCACAGCCAGTCTGCCACACCTCTGAATCCGGTATGCAGAAATCCTTTGTGGACTGTGTCTTCATTGTACATCCACGGTAGCCCTCCGAGGAATACCTCGGCTTCCGTTGTCTTCCTTTTCTGTGGCAAGTGCTCCAGTGCGGGAACAATGTATTTGTCAAGAATAGGCTAGAGGACCTCATAGTTGCTCCAGGATTTGACTTGCACCTCGAGAAGAGTATCGTCCTTTAGGCAGTTTATGCCTTTATTGCAGATGTAGTTCCCTCCAGTGTGCGAAGGAACACCACCAATTTCTCACCCGGGTGCTGGACGTAGAGAGGGACAGGGACTGTCGGTACCTCTGGTCGCTTGGCGTTCTGCACAGTGATCTCGAGATCATCCTTCTGCCGTGTCTCGCCACCGTCGCAGGTACGGTGGAAGATGTTGTTGCTGTCAGAGATGCTGCCCTCAGGAGCAACACCTCGGGCACTCCATATCCAGTTTGGGCCACGTCAGGTGCACTGTCTACGGTACGTGTCCACGGATAGTGGCTCTAGTTGTCCTCTCTTGCCACCGGTGTTTCGACTGTCGTCTGCAACCGGCTCGGCTGTCCTCTGGTATCGTGGCCATCGTCTGATACCCTGTTTCTCGTCCGTGCCTCGCCTGGCACTCTTTCGCCGATTGCTGCTGCCTCGGCCATCCTCAGGTTGTCTCGGGCATTGTGTGTAAAGTCCTTGCCTGTTGGGGCAGGCCGCCAGTGTACTCCAGGTGTTCCGTCTCCTCTGTGGGAACATCAGGTGTTCGGTCTCACATCTGCTACTGCCGGGCCTGTCCAGTGACGTGTCACCTAGAGTCTGTAGTGTCTGATACTCTGTGCAGTTGCTGTTTTGTCAGTCTCCATTCCCATTTCTGTTTCTCTTTGAATCTCCGTGTTGTCTTCACTGTGTTTACAGATGCATCAGTACTGGATTCCAAGTGGTGCTGAGCTGGTACCCAGTGCAATGGTTGATAAGATTCTCTATGACCTTCATCTTGGTGGATTCTTTTATGACACTGTCCCAAAATCCGTTGAGATGAAGATCACATCTCATCAACTGTGACACTTGATACTAGCTCAGTACCACCTGGAATCCAGCTCTCAATCGTCTGAAAACACAACAGAGACAACATTGAGATTCTGAAACAGAGATGGGAGCAGAGACTGAGAAAACAACGATCGGACAGAGCACCAAACATTACAGATCGGAAGTGACACGACACTAGACCGACCCAACAGTAAGAGATGTAGGACAAAACACCTGAATGTCCCCACAGAGGAGATGGAACGCCTGGAGCACCGGATGAGAAATACAAAAACAGAGGCCTGCCCTAAAAGGCAAGGACTTCACACACAAAATCCAAAACATCTGGATGATGGCCAAGGCAACAGCAGTCAGCAGATAGAATGCCTGGCACCGTGCAGTTGCGAAACATAGCATCAGACAATGGGCACAACACCAGAGGACAGCTAGGTGAGGTGTGGATGGCGGTTGGAGTGCCAGCGACAAGAGAGGACAACTAGAGCCACCCGTGGAAGTGTGGGCCACAATCGAAGTGCCGTAAGTGACGTAGACTGAAAACAGAGCGATTAGCACCATCAAATGTATAAATATTGGACCCAATCCACCAGTTCTGTCCAAGGACCAGTCTCAGGGAGCACCTGAAGCAAACAGCGAATCATGCTGTCGAAATATTGTGTGAGTATGACATGAAAATGTGGCAGAAGACCCAATGTCACAGCATGTCAACATATCACATGAATGACTGAAGAATTAGAGATATGTAGGTACTCTCATTTTATGTATCTTCCATATTTAGCTCAATTTAACGAATTTTTCAACCGTTTTTGCTTTCTCACCAGGTTTCCCACAAATATATGTATTTTCACTATTTACACAAGACTGTTCATTACATTGTGTCGAGTCAATGCTCTCAGGCAATCACAATGCAGTATGTGGCTGAATCAGATATCACTGATACTGAGGCACACTGCTCCAGCTTGATCCTGTATAATTGGCTCATCTGAGTGGGGTAAGTTGTAGCCCTCATCTATTTATTAATAACAAATTACATCATTACACAAGGACTATTTGTTAGTAAGAAATTCATATTTCAAGGCTCCAGCAAATGTCACACCCAGACAAATACGTAATTACTTTCATTTTTCCACAATTTACCCAATTATGTGAAATATACGTCAATATCATGTCGTGTTGTGTTGCAATGTTGTGTCATGATGTGTCCCAATTTATGTGTCGTCGTTAAGCCACCACTCCGTTACGTGTGTGTGTGTGTGTGTGGGTGTGTGTGTGTGTGTGTGTGTGTGTGTGTGAGAGAGAGAGAGAGAGAGAGAGAGAGAGAGAGAGAGAGAGAGAGAGAGAGAGAGAGAGATGTCACAGTGTTTGTTACAAATGCAGATATTGGTAGAAATAGTACATCATGTCATAGAGAATTCTACAAGCACTACCAATTTCTAACCAAAGATATTGTATTATACCACACTACCCACACTACATTACTAGGTTGTGTAACATCATAGTAAAATTGTGATGCTTCCAACAAAAAAATGTTGTATGTGTATACTCCTCTAGGGAGGTGAGCAGCAAAATCAGGTCACCTGCAGCTTAGATCACCCTCATATTGTGATGTGTTGGTGAGTAGCCACGAGTGCTGGTGCTTGGAATATGATAGCAAACACAGTGTCTAGCAGCTACCACAGTTACCGAGAATAGTTCGGTACAATCCTCTCTGGCCTGATGGATGACATTGCTGCTGTTTCAGTTCTGGGTGAGTGATCTACTGCTTGCTATAATAATGGCAAACAGGTCTCAAGATGCAGGAGGAAATATGAAAGACTGCTACAAAAACATTCCTAGATAATGAGGAACTCTTCCCCTGTACTAGCTGGATAATGCCTGTAGGGTACGGAACTCCACATACAATCGTCCCCATCGTGTTGCATACTGGAGTGTTCCACAGGCCTTCCTAGCACTACACCAGACCATATCCCCAGTCATGGTATAGAAAGTTGCACAATATACAGGGTTTTACAAAAAAGGTACGGCCAAACTTTCAGGAAACATTCCTCACACACAAATAAAGAAAAGGTGTTATGTGGACGTGTGTCCGGAAACGCTTAATTTCCATGTTAGAGCTCTCATTTTAGTTTCGTCAGTATGAACTGTACTTCCTCGATTCACTGCCAGTTGGCCCAACTGAAGGAAGGTAATGTTGACTTCGGTGCTTGTGTTGACAAGCGACTCATTGCTCTACAGTACTAGCATCAAGCACATCAGTACGTAGCATCAACAGGTTAGTGTTCATCACGAACGTGGTTCTGCAGTCAGTGCAATGTTTACAAATGCGGAGTTGGCAGATGCCCATTTGATGTACGGATTAGCACGGAGCAATAGCCGTGGCGCGGTACGTTTGTATCGAGACAGATTTCCAGAATGGAGGTGTCCCGACAGGAAGACGTGCGAAGCAATTGATCGGCGTCTTAGGGAGCACGGAACATTCCAGTCTATGACTCGCGACTGGGGAAGACCTAGAACGACGAGGACACCTGCAATGGACGAGGCAATTCTTCGTGCAGTTGATGATAACCCTAATGTCAGCGTCAGACGTTGCTGCTGTACAAGGTAACGTTGACCACGTCACTGTATGGAGAGTGCTACGGGAGAAGCAGTTGTTTCCGTACCATGTACAGCGTGTGCAGGCACTATCAGCAGCTGATTCGCCTCCACGGGTACACTTCTGCAAATGGTTCATCCGACAGTGTGTCAATCCTCATTTCAATGCAAATGTTCTCTTTACGGATGAGGCTTCATTCCAACGTGATCAAATTGTAAATTTTCACAATCGACATGTGTGGGCCAACGAGAATCTGCAGTTCTGCAATCACGTCATCGACACAGATTTTCTGTGAACGTTTGGACAAGCATTGTTGGTTACGTCTCGATTGGGCACCACGTTCTTCCACCTACGCTCAATGGAGCACGTTATCATGATTTCATACGAGATACTCTACCTATGCTGCTAGAAAATTTGCCTTTACAAGTACGACACAACATGTGGTTCGTGCACGATGGAGCTCCTGCACATTTCAGTTGAAGTGTTCATACGATTCTCAACAACAGATTCGGTGACCGATGGATTGGTAGAGGCGGACCAATTCCGTGGCCTCCACGCTCTCCTAACCTCAACCCTCTTGACTTTCATTTATGGGGGCATTTGAAAGCTCTTGTCTACGAAACCCCAGTACCAAATGTAGAGACTCTTTGTGCTCGTATTGTGGATGACTGTGATACAGTGCGCCATTCTCCAGGGCTGCATCAGCGCATCAGGGATTCCATGCGACGGAGGGTGGATGCATGTATCCTCGCTAACTGAGGACATTTTGAACATTTCCTGTAACAAAGTGTTTGAAGTCACGCTGCTACATTCTGTTGCTGTGTGTTTCCATTCCATGATTAATGTGATTTGAAGAGAAGTAATAAAATGAGCTCTAACATGGAAAGTAAGCGTTTCCGGACACATGTCCACATAACATATTTTCTTTCTTTGTGTGTGAGGACTGTTTCCTGCAAGTTTGGCTGTACCTTTTTGTAACACCCTGTATGTGTAATCACCTCCGATATGGTAACTGGCACAAACAGTGCTCAATCATTTAGGGAGAGGGCACCCCAATACAGCAAAACCAGTTTTAATTCACCAACACCTTTGCAGATAAACATTACTAGCAATTTAAGTGCCAAGTGCTCCCCTACCTGCCTCTTCATAATTCCTCTACGGAACACCTAGGCAAACCAGTTGTAGCTCCCAGACACCTACACACTACCAGAGGAAGTCTGCGGATTCCTTTGCAGATAAATGTTGCTAATAGTTTCAGCGACAACCACAGCTCTCCCCACCACCCTTTCTCTGTGCAATGATCAGAAACATATTCACTCTCCTCCTTTCAAACTAGCTTAGGTAACTCACATGTCAGCCAGGCAGCCACCCAGGCAGAATGATGACACGTAACTATGATGCCTAAAGCAAATTAACCCTGCAGGCCTGTCTTTATGATTTTCTTTTATTTACATGTCAAGTTTCGTAGGTCCAAATTGAGGAACAAATCTCCAAGGTCATGGAACATGTCAGTACATGAAATTACAACATAAAAGTAATAAGAGGTAACAATAAAATGTTAATGAACCTGAAAAATGTCAAGCCATAAGTTTAAGTAAAAACAATCAACAATACAACAAGAATCAGTTTTTATTTTTCAAGAAACTCCTCAACAGAATAGAAGGAGTGAGCAGCCAGCAGAGACTGTGATCGCGCGTGCGTGTGCGTGTGTGTAGATACAAACATTTCACTAAATAGTAAACAATGGAAACTCCAGGTTGGAATATCATCAATGTACTGTAAAGATGACACGTTAAGTTGCAGATAGGCATAGTTAAAAGACACTTACACATTAGCTTTCGGCCACAGGGTTTATCAGAAAAAAAGAAGAGAAATCCACACAATTCATTCACACAAGCAAACACACATCATGTTTACATGATTTCCAGCTCTGGCAGCTGAAACCAGAATGCAGCTGTCACATGGAATGGAAGCAGCAATCTGGAGGGGGTGGGGAAGGAGAAGCGATAACAGTGTACCATTGGGAGGAGAGAGGAATACTGTCAAGTGGAGGGTGCAGGGAGTAGAATGCCAACAGCAGTGTCGTGAGACTGTAGGGTATGGAAAAAATGAGCAAAAAAAAAGAAAAGGAGAGGAGCAGAGAAATATGACAGGGTGCATTGGTAGAGGCCGGAACACAGAGGGTGGGAGATGAGAAAGTGGAGGAGGTGATAGGACAGAGGGGTTGGAAACCGTTGGATGGAGAGTCTGGGGACACTTTGTTACTGTAGGCTAAAGCCAGGATAGTTATGGGAGTGGAGAATGTTTTGTAAGGATAACTTGTATTTGTGCCATTCAGAGAAGTTGGTGGTGGAGGGAAGGATCCAGATGGCTCGGGTAGTGAAGCAGCCTTTGAAATCGAGTGTGTTGTGTTCAGCCACATGTTGTGCCACAGGCTGCTGTACATTGCTCCTGGCCTGAGATCCCTCCCACCCCTCCTCAAGTGGTGTTCTATCACCCACCCAACCTCCACATCATCCTAGTCCATCCCTGTGCCACTCCCAATCACAACCCCTCGGCACTAGCATCACGTTCCTGTGGAAGACCCAGGTGCCAGACTGGTCCAATCCACCCACCCAGCACTTCCTATTCCAGTCGTCACACGTTTATGCTACCCCATCAGGTTGGACCACCTGTGAAAGCAGCCCTGTCATTTACCAGCTCGGCTGCAATCATTGCTCAGCTTTTTAAATTGGTATGACTACCAAGGAGCTGTCCACTAGGGTGAATAGCCAATGCCAAACTCTGACCGAGAGAAAAATAGACCACCCTGTGGCACGACTTGCAGCTTAACATAACACGCTTTCCGAATGACCCTTGTAAATATACATTGTCACTTACTCTACGCAAGGCAAATATGTTTAAATCGTGAAGGTAAGTCCCTAACAGGTTTCTGAAGTCAAACATGAGCTGTTGTTGTAGTATTCAGTCCTGAGACTGGTTTGATGCAGCTCTCAATGCTAGTCTATCCTGTGCAAGCTTCTTCATCTCCCAGTACTTATTGCAACCTACATCCTTCTGAATCTGCTTAGTGTATTCATCTCTTGGTCTCCTGCTACGATTTTTACCCTCCGCACTGCCCTCCAGTGCTAAACTTGTGATTCCCTGATGCCTCAGAACATATCCTACCAATCGGTCCCTTCTTCTTGTCAACTTGTGCCACAAACTCCTCTTCTCCTTAATTCTATTCAATACCTCCTCATTAGTTATGTGATCTACCCATCTAATCTTAAACATTCTTCTGTAGCACCACATTTCAAAAGCTTCTATTCTCTTCTTGTCCAAACTATATATCGTCCATGTTTCACTTCCATACATGGCTACACTCCATACAAATACTTTCAGAAACGACTTCTTGACACTTAAATCTATACTTGATGTTAACAAATTTCTCTTCTTCAGAAACACTTTCCTTGCCATTGCCAGTCTACATTTTATATCCTCTCTATTTCGACCATCATCAGTTATTTTGCTCCCCAAATAGCAAAACTCCTTTACTACTTTAAGTGTCCCATTTCCTAATCTAATTCCCCCAGCGTCACCCGACTTACTTTGACTACATTCCATTATCCTCGTTTTGCTTTTGTTGATGTTCATCTTATATCCTCCTTTCAAGACACTGTCCATTCTGTTCAACTGCTCTTCCATGTCCTTTGCTGTCTCTGACAGAATTACAATGTCATTGGTGAACCTCAACGTTTTCATTTCTTCTCCATGGCTTTTAATACCTACTCCGAACTTTTCTTTTGTTTCCTTTACTGCTTGCTCAATATACAGATTGAATAGCATCGGGGATAGGCTACAACCCTGTCTCACTCCCTTCCCAATCAGTGCTTCCCTTTCATGCCCCTCAACTCTTATAACTGCCATCTGTTTTCTGTACAAATTGTAAATAGCCTTTCGCTCCCTGTATTTTATCCCTGCCACTGTTAGAATTTGAAAGAGAGTATTCCAGTCAACATTATCAAAAGCTTTCTCTAAGTCTACAAATGCTAGAAATGTAGGTTTGCCTTTCTTTAATCTTTCTTCTAAGATAAGTCGTAGTGGCAGTATTGCCTCTCGTGTTCCAACATTTCTACGGAATCTTCCCTGAGGTCAGCTTCTATCAACTTTTCCCATTCATCTGTAACGAATTCGTGTTAGTATTTTGCAGCCATGGCTTATTAAACTGATAGTTCGGTAATTTTCACATCTGTCAGCACCTGGTTTCTTTGGGATTGTTATTATTATATTCTTCTTGAAGTCTGAGGGTATTTCGCCTGTCTCATACATCTCGCTCATGGTAGAGTTTTGTCAGGACTGGCTCTCCCAAGGCCATCAGTAGTTCCAATGGAATGTTGTCTACTCCTGGGGCCTTGTTTTGACTCAGGTCTTTCAGTGCTGTGTCAAACTCTTCACGCAGTATCGTATCTCCCATTTCATCTTCATCTACAGCCTCTTCCATTTCCCTAATATTGTCCTCACGTACATCGCCCTTGTATAGACTCTCTATATACTCCTTCCACCATTCTGTTTTCCCTTCTTTGCTTAGAACTGGGTTTCCATCTGAGCTCTTGATATTCATACAAGTGACTCTCTTTTCTCCAAAGGTCTCTTTAATTTTCCTGTAGGCAGTATCTATCTTACACCTAGTGAGATAAGCCTCTACATCCTTACATTTGTCCTCTAGCCATCCCTGCTTAGCCATTTTGCACTTCCTGTCGATCTCATTTTTGAGACACTTGAATTCCTTTTTGCTTGCTTCTTCTTCTTCTTCTTCTTCTTCTTCTTCTTCTTCTTCTTCTTTCGATTTCGGCCATCTTTGGACCACGTTCAACAATTCACTTGCCCGGCTTTTTGATCTTTTTTTCTCTCTTCCCAATATTTCCTCATCATTTTCGAGTGGTTCCTCCTCCGCTCTTCTGACCATTTCCTGTTATTATTCTTTAGTTTCGTTTCTTCTGGAAAACACTTAATTTCGTTCACTATTTGTCTAAACTTTTCCCTGTCCCTGATTGATTCACGGGTGACATTAAAATAGGCCAAATCCTTTTTCACCATCTGTATCCATTTATTGTTGGTTTTTTCGTTCCTGTTACTATGTTCAAACACTTTTCTTGTTAGTCTGTTTCCATCCATTCTCGACAGGTGACCATAAAACATTAGTCTGCGTTTACGCATTGCCTCACTCACTTTCTCAATAGTTTTGTACATTTCCTTATTACTCTTTAGCTTGTACTCTTCCCCAATCTTTCTCGGTCCTAATATTTTTCTCAAAATTTTCCTTTCTTTCTTTTCCATGTTTTCTATTTCCCCCTTTTTGTTAACAGTTAGGCACTCCGATGCATACAGGCATTCTGGTCTAATGACAGTTTTGTAATGTCTTAATTTAGCTTGAATCGAAATGTTTTTTTTGTTATATATGTCTTTGGTTTTTTGAAAAGCAAATTCCATTTTCCTTGCTCTCGCCTGGTTTGCACTCTTGTCTAAACCATTCACTTGAATTATTTCACCTAAATACTTAAATTTTTCTACTCTCTTAATATTGCCGTATTTAGTAATAAGATTTTTCTTGTTATTTCTATGATTAGACATATACACGGTTTTTTTCAAATGAAATCTGCAGTCCAGCTCTGGCCGAAACTTCTTGTAGTTTCTCCAAGTAGTTCTGAGCTATTTCTTCGTTTTCTGTAATTATTGCCAGATCGTCTGCAAAAGCTAAACAGTCCACTTCTATTTTTTCTTTTTTTGTTCCAATTCTGATGTCATTCTTGGTGCCTTTGAGTTCTTCTTTCCATATTCTCAATATCTTTTCCAGTACGCAGTTGAAGAGGATTGGGGATAAACCATCACCTTGTCTAACACCTGTTTTAATTTCGAACTTCCTTGAAATTTCACCCATAAATTTAACTTTGGCCTTACTGTTTGTTAGCGTCTGTTTGATAATTTGAATTGTTTTCTTATCGACCCCAAATTCTTCCAATACTTTCAGTAATGTTTCTCTATCTACCGAGTCGTATGCTTTTTTGAAATCTACAAATACTATTGCAAATCTCTGGCCTCTTGAGATTCTGTAACGAATTAGTGTTTTCAGGTTAAATATTTGTTCAACACAGGATCTACCTCGTCTAAAACCTGCTTGATATTCACCTATTTTTTTATCCAGAACTGGCTCCACGATTTGAAGTAATTTCCTTGACAAAATTTTGTATCCTACTGGTAGTAGCGAGATCCCTCTATAATTATTAACATTCATCTTATCCCCCTTTTTGTGTAGTGGGTGTATCAGGGCACACTGCCAGTCTTCAGGAATTCTTTCTTCGTCCCAGATCTTCTTAAACATATGTTCCAAAACTTGTGGGAGGTTGGTATCCATTATTTTTAGGATTTCTGGTACTATGGAGTCTTCACCTGGGGCTTTATTGTTTTTTAGACTGTGTATTATGTGTTTTATTTCTTCAGCGTCTGGAGGTTTTGCTTGCTTCATTTACTGTATTTTTATATTTTCTCCTTTCATCAATGAATTTCAATATTACATCTGTTACCCAAGGCTTTCTACTATCCCTTGTCTTTTTACCTACTTGATCCTCTGCTGCCTTAACTACTTCATCCCTCAGAGCTACCCATTCTTCTTCTACTGTATTTCTTTCCCCCTTTCCTGTCAATTCTTCTCTTATGCTCTCCCTGAAACTCTGTACAACCTTTGGTTTAGTCAGTTTATCCAGGTCCCATCTCCTTAAATTCCCAGCTTTTTGCAGTTTCTTCAGTTTTAATCTACAGTTCTTAACCAATAGATTTTGGTCAGAGTCCACATCTGCTCCTGGAAATGTCTTACTATTTATAACCTGGTTCCTTAATCTCTGTCTCACCATTATATGATCTATCTGATACCTTCTAGTATCTCCAGGACTCTTCCATGTATACAACCTTCTTTTATGATTCTTGAACCAAGTGTTTGCTATGATTAAGTTATGCTCTGTGCAAAATTCTACCAGGTGGCTTTCTCTTTCATTTCTTACCCCCAATCCATATTCACCTACTGTGTTTCCTTCTCTCCCTTTTCCTACTCTCAAATTCCAGTCACCCATGACTATTAAATTTTCATCTCCCTTCACTACCTGAATAATTTCTTTTATCTCATCGTACATTTCATCAATTTCTTCATTATCTGCAGAGCTAGTTGGCATATAAACTTATACTACTGTAGTAGGCATGGGCTTCGTGTCTATCTCGGCCACAATAATGCGTTCACTATGCTGTTTGTAGTAGCTTATCCGTACTCCTATTTTTTTATTCATTATTAAACCCACTCCTGCATTACACCTATTTCATTTTTTATTTATAACCCCATATTCACCTGACCAAAAGTCTTGTTCCTCCTGCCACTGAACTTCACTAATTCCCACTATATCTAACTTTAACCTATCCATCTCTCTTTTTAAATTTTCTAACGTACCTGCCTCATTAAGGGATCTGACATTTCAAGCTCCAATCCGTAGAACACCAGTTTTCTTTCTCCTGATAACAACGTCCTCTTGAGTAGTGCCCACCCACTGATCTGAATGGGGGACCATTATACCTCCGGAATATTTTACCCAAGAGGACGCGATCATCATTTAACCATACAGTAAAGCTGCATGCCCTCAGGAAAAATTACGGCTGTTGTTTCCCTTTGCTTTCAGCCGTTCGCAGTTCCAGCACAGCAAGGCCATTTTGGTTGTGTTACAAGGCCAGATCAGTCAATCATCCAGACTGTTGCCCCTGCAACTACTGAAAAGGCTGCTGCCCCTCTTCAGCAACCACACGTTTGTCTGGCCTCTCAACAGATACCCCTCCATTGTGTTTGCACTTACGGCCATCTGTATCACTGAGACATGCAAGCCTTCCCAGCAACGGCAAGGTCCATGGTTCATGGAGGGGGGGGGAGGGGGCAACATGAGTAGCCAATGTATTACTACAGTCACTTTCAAAATACAAAATAAAATATGCTTCTGAAAATAAATAAGTTTGTAATGTTTTTAAGCAGAGACATGATTTTAGAATAAAATATTCTGTTTTACAAATTTAATGATATTTTTGTACTTCATTGCAATATTGTATGCTGACTACTAAAGTAATGGTGATAAGTTCACAAAATTGTGGTGTTTACTGTATGTGATCAGTTACTTAGATGTAGAAGAGTATGGAGTAGTAAACTTAACGAGTCTGTCTGGTACATATGCAATCACATATACATTCACATTTATACTCTGCAAGTCGCATTGTGGTGTGTGATGGAGGATACCTCTGACACTGTACGATGTAGTCTCTTCCCGCATGTAGTCATTTTAGTCAATGTTTGTGAGAATCTACATCTACATCTACATCTACATCTACATCCATACTCCGCAAGCCACCTGACGGTGTGTGGCGGAGGGTACCTTCAGTACCTCTATCGGTTCTCCCTTCTATTCCAGTCTCGTATTGTTCGTGGAAAGAAGGATTGTCGGTATGCCTCTGTGTGGGCTCTAATCTCTCTGATTTTATCCTCATGGTCTCTTCGCGAGATATACGTAGGAGGGAGCAATATACTGCTTGACTCTTCGGCGAAGGTATGTTCTCGAAACTTTGACAAAAGCCCGTACCGAGCTACTGAGCGTCTCTCCTGCAGAGTCTTCCACTGGAGTTTATCATCTCCGTAACGCTTTCGCGATTACTAAATGATCCTGTAACGAAGCGCGCTGCTCTCCGTTGGATCTTCTCTATGTCTTGTATCAACCCTATCTGGTACGGATCCCACACTGCTGAGCAGTATTCAAGCAGTGGGCGAACAAGCGTACTGTAACCTACTTCCTTTGTTTTCGGATTGCATTTCCTTAGGATTCTTCCAATGAATCTCAGTCTGGCATCTGCTTTACCGACAATCAACATTATATGATCATTCCATTTTAAATCACTCCTAATGCGTACTCCCAGATAATTTATGGTATTAACTGCTTCCAGTTGCTGACCTGCTATTTTGTAGCTAAATGGTAAAGGATCTATCTTTCTGTGTATTCGCAGCACATTACACTTGTCTACATTGAGATTCAGTTGCCATTCCCTGCACCATGCGTCAATTCGCTGCAGATCCTCCTGCATTTCAGTACAATTTTCCATTGTTACAACCTCTCGATACACCACAGCATCATCTGCAAAAAGCCTCAGTGAACCTCCGATGTCATCGACCAGGTCATTTATGTATATTGCGAACAGCAACGGTCCTATGACACTCCCCTGCGGCACACCTGAAATTACTCTTACTTCGGAAGACTTCTCTCCATTGAGAATAACATGCTGCGTCCTGTTATCTAGGAACTCCTCAATCCAATCACACAATTGGTCTGATAGTCCATATGCTCTTACTTTGTTCAATAAACGACTGTGGGGAACTGTATCGAACGCCTTGCGGAAGTCAAGAAACACGGCATCTACCTGGGAACCCGTGTCTATGGCCCTCTGAGTCTCGTGGACGAATAGCGCGAGCTGGGTATCACATGACCGTCTTTTTCGAAACCCATGCTGATTCCTACAGAGTAGATTTCTAGTCTCCAGAAAAGTCATTATACTCGAACACAATACGTGTTCCAAAATTCTACAACTGATCGACGTTAGAGATATAGGTCTATAGTTCTGCACATCTGTTCGACGTCCCTTCTTGAAAACGGGGATGACCTGTGCCCTTTTCCAATCCTTTGGAACGCTACGCTCTTCTAGAGACCTACGGTACACCGCTGCAAGAAGGGGGGCAAGTTCCTTCGCGTACTCTGTGTAAAATTGAACTGGTATCCCATCAGGTCCAGAGGCCTTTCCTCTTTTGAGCGATTTTAATTGTTTCTCTATCCCTCTGTCGTCTATTTCGATATCTACCATTTTGTCATCTGTGCGACAATCTAGAGAAGGAACTACAGTGCAATCTTCCTCTGTGAAACAACTTTGGAAAAAGACATTTAGTATTTCGGCCTTTAGTCTGTCATCCTCTGTTTCAGTACCATTTTGGTCACAGAGTGTCTGGACATTTTGTTTTGATCCACCTACCGCTTTGACATAAAACCAAAATTTCTTAGGATTTTCTGCCAAGTCAGTACATAGAACTTTACTTTCGAATTCATTGAATGCCTCTCGCATAGCTCTCTTCACACTACATTTCGCTTCGCGTAATTTTTGTTTGTCTGCAAGGCTTTGGCTATGTTTATGTTTGCTGTGAAGTTCCCTTTGCTTCCGCAGCAGTTTTCTAACTCGGTTCTTGAACCACGGTGGCTCTTTTCCATCTCTTACGATCTTGCTTGGCACATACTCATCTAACGCATATTGTACGATGGTTTTGAACTTTGTCCACTGATCCTCAACACTATCAGTACTTGAGACAAAACTTTTGTGTTGAGCCAACAGGTACTCTGAAATCTGCTTTTTGTCACTTTTTCTAAACAGAAAAATCTTCCTACCCTTTTTAATATTCCTATTTACGGCTGAAATCATCGATGCCGTAACCGCTTTATGATCACTGATTCCCTGTTCTGCATTAACTTTTTCAAATAGTTCGGGTCTGTTTGTCACCAGAAGGTCTAATATGTTATCGCCACGAGTCGGTTCTCTGTTTAACTGCTCAAGGTAGTTTTCAGATAAAGCACTTAAAAAAATTTCACTGGATTCTTTGTCCCTGCCACCCGTTATGAACGTCTGAGTCTACTAGTCTATATCCGGCAAATTAAAATCTCCACCCAGAACTATAACATGGTGGGGAAATCTACTCGAAATATTTTCCAAATTATCCTTCAGGTGCTCAGCCACAACAGCTGCTGAGCCAGGGGGCCTATAGAGACATCCAATTACCATGTCTGAGCCTGCTTTAACCGCGACCTTCACCCAAATCATTTCACATTTCGGATGTCCGTCAATTTCCTTCGATACTATTGCACTTCTTACCGCTATAAACACGCCTCCCCCTTCACTGTTCAGCCTGTCTCTGCGGTATACATTCCAATCTGAGTTCAGGATTTCGTTACTGTTTACGTCTGGTTTCAGCCAACTTTCTGTCCCTAGTACTATATGGGCGCTGTGATCGTTTATTAATGAGAGCAGTTCTGGGACCTTTCTATAGACGCTCCTGCAGTTTACTATTAGCACATTAATATTGTTATTCCCTGTTGCATTTTGCCTACTCCTATCTTGCCGCGTCTCAGGAGGCGTCTTGTCGGGCCTAGGGAGGGGATTCTCTAACCTAAAAAACCCCCATGTGCACTCCACACGTACTCCGCTACCCTTGTAGCCGCTTCCGGTGTGTAGTGCACGCCTGACCTATTCAGGGGGACCCTACATTTCTCCACCCGATAGCAGAGGTCGAGAAATTTGCACCCCAGATCTCCGCAGAATCGTCTGAGCCTCTGGTTTAAGCCTTCCACTCGGCTCCAAACCAGAGGACCACGATCGGTTCTGGGAACGATACTACAAATAGTTAGCTCTGATTCCACCCCGCGAGCGAGGCTTTCCGCCTTCACCAATTCCGCCAACCGCCTGTACGAACTGAGGATGACCTCTGAACCCAGACGGCAGGAGTCATTGGTGCCGACATGAGCAACAATTTGCAGTCGGGTGCACCCAGTGCTCTCTATCGCCGCCGGTAGGGCCTCCTCCACATCTCGGATGAGACCCCCCGGCAAGCAGACAGAGTGAACACTGGCCTTCTTCCCCGACCTTCTCGCTATTTCCCTAAGGGGCTCCATCACCCGCCTAACGTTGGAGCTCCCAATAACTAATAAACCCCTCCCCCCGTGTGCCTGCTCGGACCTTGCTGAAGGAGCAGCCACATGTCCCCTCACAGGCAGAGCGGGTGACGCCACACGGCCAGCCTCCACATTGACCTTCCGCCTCGTGCGCCGCGAACGCCGCTGAACCCGCCACTCCCCTTGGGGAGAGGGTGGCCCAACCGCGCCCGGTACCCGCGAAGATGTCTCGACAGCAGGGACAGTGGGTGAAACATGTAACACCTGGGGTGTACCTTGCGACGCACCAGACTCCCCACTGCCGCTACACTCCGAGGCAGCAGCCTGAAGACGGCTGACCGCGGCCATCAACACGCTCAGCTGTTCGCGAACATTGGCCAGATCCTCCTGCGTCCGTACACAGCTGTCACACATCCTATCCATCCTAAGGAAACAATTTACTGAAGAGAGTTAATCAACCTTTAACTAGACTGCTAATTCACTAAAGGCGGCTGCTTATTCACTAAACTGTGGTTGCTAGCCACTTGTAGAAAACAATGAAAATAGCACTACCTGTCTCTGGACTGTATTGAAAACAAACTCTAGCACTACTGGCACTATGGTTGACTACAGGGACTCACTCTTACTGTATTCAAAACAAACACGAAATCTATGGAACACTATTAAGAGCACTCGAAAATTAAAGCTTCCTAAAAGCAAATACACACGGAAGAAGAAGTGACAAGTAAGAAAAATACAGTTAATACTTAAATTAAGGTAGCTCGCTGCACAGCAGACGTGAAGCAGGCGGCAGTTACGACGACACTGTCTGTACATGCATTGTTTCCAGCAACACATTCACTGAGAGTGCTTTCCATACCGAAAATATAAGTAAATGCAGAAAGAGGTGGACATTGTTCTGATACAAATTAAAAAGTAAAGGAGACGTCACACTGTTGCAAGCCCTTAGTTGTAGCACTAAAAAGTACTGTAAGATAGTAAACAGAATGTACTGTACCAGTTGCAGTACAGTAGAAACTCTATTACCTGACCTTCGATTAACCCACTCCTCGGATTATCTGACCACGTGTCTGACCATGCATCTCTGCTCCATGCCGAACAGCACTATCGATCAATTTTACTCCTGTCACAACAGATGTCCTCCTGAATCGTGCTCCGATGCGTACTCACTTGGCCGACTTCTGTACTACCAGACTGTTTGCATTACTGTACTCTCGAATTTGCTGTTTTACCTGTGTGTGTTTTATTTGTACTACTATATTTCTTTTAATTTTAAAGTTGCAGGTAAATTTTATACACTTCTGGCATCGTCAGAGTAGGGACGATCTGTAGTATTACAAACACTGAATAAATTCTCAACCGCCAAGATCGCTAAAATCATTTATTCGTACAGGTGGCTGGTTTTAGCAATTTTCTTTTGCCATGTACATCATATTAAACTCCTCCAGCAGTACAGTAAGTGGTGCTACATAATGTATGTCCATTTTGGTACTGTGAGGTACTCTAGAAGTTGTGTCAGTTTTAAAATAACAGCTATGTACACACACACATTATTTCACCGATTACAAGTGCTCACATTCATCACCATCACCAGTTGTAAAATGGTGGTGAATGTGAACACTTGTAATAAACCCCCACCAACTGAAATACTGTTGAGTGGTACTTAATGTTATGTGTCGACCAAAGTGCCGACACAGTGTTATTTTGAAGGGGCCGAATAGGCACGCTATAAGCTCACCCAGAATATCGTGAAGTCTGAAACAGGATGCTCAATGAATGCTAATAAGAAAAGTACGTTGCTTTGGGAATACTTAACTTTAATCCATCCTTTTGGTATACATCGTTTATGGTGAATACAAGTAAGACTCTCTCCAGATATGGTTAACTGCGCCTTGCTAGGTCGTAGCTATGGACTTAGCTGAAGGCTATTCTAACTGTCTCTCGGCAAATGAGAGGAAGGCTTCGTACGTCTAGTCGCTAGCAATGTTGTCCGTACAACTGGGGCGAGTGCTAGTCCGCATCTCTAGACCTGCCATGTGGTGGCGCTAGGTCTGCAAGTACTGACAGTGGCGACACGCGGGTCCGACATGTACTAATGGACCGCGGCCGATTTAAGCTACCACCTAGCAAGTGTGGTGTCTGGCGGTGACACCACACTTAAGATAGGTAAATAAATTAGTAAAATCAAAGTGAAGTGAAGTAGAAATTAGAAAATAAATGAAAAACTTAGTTTAGTTTAGAAGAATTACACACTGGCAAACAGCGGACAGAGCAGCGGTGGTAATGGCTGGCGCTTGTAAGTCAGCACGTTCAGGAGAAGCCGTCGCCCTCCCCACATAAGCGGAAGCTGTCGATTCAGCCGTCAGGGCATCGTCCGACCGGCTCACGTGTTTCTCAATGGTCACATGTGATCAAGGCCCTCGCCTACATTCCGAGAGCCAATGACCGACGTTAAGAAGATTCTTCGAGAAGCTTTTCAATGTGACAGAAGAGGCAATGACCGTGAAGTCGTTCACCTCCAGTGAACTGAAGTGAATAAATACGCGAGACGCAGTGGGCCCGACAGGAGTCATTTTCAGTTCAGTTTTGGAGCTGAAGACCGTCATGCGGGAAGAGACTACATCGTACACAGAAGCACCAACTCTGCCCCTGTGATGGAATAGCAAGCCACAGCCTCGCTGCCAGAAGACAGAAGTAAAAGGTATTTGAAGACTGATTTTTACATACCCGGGTGACTCGTGAGGATGGGAAGGAGACGGCCTCACATCAGCAGTCACCTGTGAGCTGGGATGAAGATCTGACAGCCAAAGACTGGCAAGTGGGAGTCCATTGTTCGAGTCCGGGACACTGGCCTTCCCCCACCGCGTCGCTCCGCTGGCCGATGCACAACACGTGGCCGCTTAGAGAAGAGAAACAGTGGGACGCCGTATCCAAGGTATCACCATCCGATTCACAACTTCGTTCTCAATAATTAAACGGGCCACCTCACAAGGTGCGTCTCCAGCCAACTGGGCGAGACGGCGACACGAGATACACACCGCCACGCGTAATCAGACACCGCCACTGCCGCAGCAGAAGGCTTCGCAAACGACACAGCTGCCGCTCTCCCAGCCAGAACATCCAGTAAGCAAACAGTTGTACAAAACTTTCAATAAAAGTTATCTTACGTAAAAATGCTGTTTCATTCTACCTCATACCCGAGCCAAGGAAGAACCAACCCTGCTTACATGTTTTTAAGAGAGATAAAGTAATTTATTTAGTGTTTTTCACCCTGACATAATGCTTTAGAATCAAATGCCCTTTGCAGTAATGCTCATCTTAACAATTGACTACCATCAAAAGAGAGAACCCAGTTACAATACCAACATGCAAAACAAATATGCTACAAAGTTATGCACAAAACTACGAGGAGTGTTCATTAAGTAACGCAACACATTTCTTTCTGACTGCATTTGGTTTTATTCAGGATTCCAATACTTCATAGTATTCTCCACTCTTTTGACTACAAACTCTTATTTTTCAACACAATCTCTGTTCAGTGTGGCAGCCTTACTGGGAGGGCCTGTATGCTAGCACGGTACCACTCTGCCGGTCGACATCAGAGCCAGAGCTGCATCTATAACCTCCCCCTCACCCGTGTACTTCATACATCCAGTTAACAGCAAGGTGTCAGTGATCTGTTAATCACCTCGGTCGAGTGTCGCCAAGTACCGACACTGCACGAGTCGCAGCAGTCACGTGAAAGATTGGACAGGTTTCTGCGACCTTTTTGCAGTAATGGCAGATGCCTATCCCATCAGCTCACCCTGCTTTTGTCCACTGCCAGTTCCCCGTAGACATTCTGCAAGTGCCTACGAGTATCAGCGGTGCTCTAGTTACGAGAATTACAGTGACAGTTGTCTACTTGGAACGTACCTCCATTACAGATACCATTTTGAAAGTAGCACTGCCACCTATTGGAACTTTGTGAAAATATATGGACTGACGTGGCAATATTCCACAACAAATTCCTCATTTCTGCAACTGATGTCAGAGGAAAAAAATGTCACATTACTTTCCGAGTATCCCTCATAATATATATTTCAGCCCCACAAAACCCCTCCCCCCCCCCCCCCCCAACCAGCCCCAACCCCAAAACTGTATTAGATAGGAGTTTTTATACGAGGACTATTCAGAAAGTAGGGAATGTTTTGGCATTAAAATAAAACTAAGTACAAGAAAGACATTTTATTATATTCATTTGAAAGAGCAACTGACACACTACTTTTCCACATAGTCACCAAATACATTGAGGCATTATCATAGTGGTGGACAAGCTTTGAAAGACCTTCGTTGTAAAATTCTGCCACCTGAGACTTCAGCCAGTGAGTAACACCCACTTGGAGTTCCGCATTGTCATCAAAGCACTGTGTTGCAAGCCAGTTCTTCACCTTGGGAAACAAGTGGAGGTCACTTGGTGCAAGATCAGGGCTGTAGGGCAGATGAGGGAAAATTTCCCATTTGAATGAATTAAGGAGTTCTTTAATGCAGTTTGCCATGTGAGGTAGAGCATTGTCATGCAAAAACAAAATTTTGGACATTAGCTTTCCTTGGCGTTTGTTTTGAACTGCTCTTCTAAGGCTGTGCAAAGTTTCACAGTTTTTTTATTGAGGGGAGGTGGGGGGGGGGGGGGGGGGGGGGTGAGGAAGCCTTGTGTGCCCCCATTCCAAGGACTGTAATTTTGTCTCATAATTCACGTGTTTCACCCACGTCTCGTCACCGGTTACGATTCAATCCAGCAATGAATCCCCATGTTTGTGGTAGGCCTCCAGAAATGTCAATGTTGCCCACATTCGCTGTTCTTTATGGTGCTCTGTAAGCATTTTGGGCACCCATCGTGCACAAAATTCGTGGTAGCCCAGCTTTTGAGTGACAATTTCAAACAACAAAGTCTGTGAAACTTGTGGAAATGAAAGCAAAAGCTCTGTTATTGTGAAGCAATGGTTTTCACAAATTGTTTTGTCAACTTTTGTGACAAGATCTTCAGTCACAATGCTTGGGCGTCCACTCTTCTCTACCCTTCCCACTTACGTTCGGCCATTTTTAAATTGAATGCACCATTTCCAGATGGAACATTCACCCATTAAATTGTTCCCTTACACTTCACACAGTTCACAATAAATTACTATAGGTTTTAGGTTTTTTCCCAACAAAAATCATACCACAGACCGCACCTCACAACTGATGGGTTTTTCGATTGCAGTGTACATTTCAAATTTGAATATAAAAAATGCCGGCTGAGCTGCTGAGCACACACATACCAAAATATACGAGGTCAGCATGTGCCTAGCGGCGTCAGACGGTAACGTTTCCTACTTTCTGAATAGCCCTCATAACAATCTTAGTTGCAGTTGTTCAAGATTTTTTTTTAATTTATGTCAGTGGTGCTCTGTTTTAACAGTTGATGACTGGAATAACATTTATTACATTTTTCTCTGCCAACTTGTTCCCAGATATATGATAGCGCATTTGTTGTTTGTTCCAGACTGGATATATCACGCTGCAGAGGTCTCGACAGAGCCCTAGTCCCTTACCTTGCTGCGTTACCACGACTTCCCACATTTTTTTATGGAAAACATGGATTTTTCCAAAGTTGCAACCAGGACTGAGCAGTATCTTCAAAATGTCCAGTTTGCACTGCCTGAAACTTGACCGTTCCCTTGTTACTGGAGTGCTATTTGATAAGTTTCCAGGAAAGCTTGTTGGTTTCAGGTAAGGAAAGGTCTACCCTACGTGATTTCTGTGCAGTTCACCATTAAGTGTTTGGTGGAGGATTCACAGATCATTATCATAGTTCACGTTACATTCCACTCTCCAATAGCATGTGGAAAAAATCAACATATTAATCTTTTCCTGTGAGCTCTGAATTATTCTATTTTATCACTGTAGTCAGACTTCCTTTTGATTTTACTTGTAGGGTCGACATTTATTTGTCTGTATGCTACATAATTGAAAAGGTGAAAAATCTTATTGTAGTCCTTGTGACATTAGGATTGTAGGATCGCCTTATTGGCAGGTAGGACTATAATTTCCTTGTCCCCTTGCAGATTTCTCAGTGTTTCTTGCTCTTCCTTGGAGATGCTGGATCTTAGTATAGGCACTGTGATAAGTGCTCTAAAGGTTTTACAACAAACCACCTCTTCTGCTTCCGGTGGTAGAGAAGCTGCAACATATTCCATGGAGCTGATGTAATCTACTACTGGTATAATTTTTGGAGTGTGTATGAAATTGAGCCCTTTAGCAAGGATCTTCACTGTATTCTCATCTACATGATTGTCGGTGAGATTAATGACAGTATGTTTCCCTGTACCTTGTCTTGGCTTTTTGTGCTAATGATTGAATTTTGTTTTCTGGTGCGAAGTAATTTTCAACTGCACTGATTCTGTTTGTGACAAGGCCGTATTGTCACCCCATTCCCAAGAATTCCAGAGTGTGTAACTGACATGTAAAGATGGAGATGAAGAATTTTTTTAAGTGATCTCTGGCATTCTTCGGATTTCATGAATTCTCTCTCTTACTAGGGCCAAGTTTGCAAGGCTGGTGTGTTAATGTGATGTTCGATGTCTGCAGATGTAGGTACGGCTTTTTCATCCTGACACCTTGTCGAATAGATCTGTGTACTGAGAAGTCTACCTTTCACCTGGCACAGCTTCTCCAACTGATATACGTTGTGAAATGTTTACTCCCTGTTGAATGAAGTGAGGTGATCTCTCAGGCTTTCCAAGTGTGGTTGGTTAATGGTGTGTTGTGCTGAGTCCTCCCCCCCCCCCCCCAAGCCAACTGCGGAAGTGGAATATTGATATTATGGTCAGTTTCAGTGGTATTGCCCTCTTGACCAGGTTCCACTTTGACACCTTGGAACTAATCATGAAAAACATTGAAGATTGTATCACAGAAAGTTTTGTGTGTTTTCTGAAGTCAACTTATTTCCTATTCAAAGGAAAATATGATGACCAAACCCCTGATGGCAAACCTATTCATGGAACCCAATTAAACAAAGGTAGTAAAATCCTCCAAGCTGAAACATGTTTCTATTGGCACATGGATGGCACTTGTCTTTTGGTCACATCAAGCAGAAAAACTTGAGCTCCTGGAACACGTAAACTCTTTGTAACATAAAACCCATGATGCAACTTTGAAAAGAGAACTAGCTACCTTTCCTTGACATGATATGAGAACACGTTGACACCTTTGTCACAATGCATAAGGCAAACCTATATGCACTGACCTATCTCCATGCCTCAAGTCATCATCAGCTAACAAAAATTTGTTGCTACAAAATCTGGTCGATACTTTCAGACAAGGAGAGCATCATTGAAGAATTACAAGCAATGCTCCAAAGTAATGGGTACTCAGATTGTCAAAATCAAGAATGAATTAGAAAAAGATTAAGTCTGAGAAGGAAGAAGAGAAGCAAACAACTGCTTACATATCTAATGCCGGCCAAATATTCAGAAAGATCAGTAGGCTCCTATAGAAATATGGCACACAGTGCATTTCACTCCTTTCAACTAAGATAAAAAGTAGTCTTTACAGTGTTAAAGACAATATGTCACCTTGAGGTTGAAGCTCTTCTGTCCACCTTTGCTTACAAATAGATTTGATTTTGGATGTGGCGTCACCGCCAGACACCACACTTGCTAGGTAGTAGCTTAAATCGGCCGCGGTCCATTAGTACATGTCGGACCCGCGTGTCGCCACTGTCGGTACTTGCAGACCTAGCGCCACCACATGGCAGGTCTAGAGAGGCGGACTAGCACTCGCCCCAGTTGTACGGACGACATTGCTAGCGACTAGACGTACGAAGCCTTCCTCTCATTTGCCGAGAGACAGTTAGAATAGCCTTCAGCTAAGTCCATAGCTACGACCTAGCAAGGCGCAGTTAACCATATCTGGAGAGAGTCTTACTTGTATTCACCATAGAGATGTACCACACGAGAGAATAAAGTTAAGTATATGAGACGCGCCGTTCTTTTCTTTTTAGCATTCATTGAGCGTCCTGTTTCAGACTTCACGATATTCTGGGTGAGCTAATAGCGTGCCTATTCGGCCCCCTCAAAATAACACTGTGTCGGCCCCTCGGTCGACACATCATTGGAGAGGGTCCACCTTGAGCAAAACACAATTTTATTTTTTCCTCTATCTTCCAGACATGTTTCGATGAAGTTCCAACATCATCAGTGGGGCTTTATTTTTGTCCTTGTTACAAAATGCTATCGTTTTCCCATGTTTTTGTATTTCTTATTGTAATTGTTTTTTTCACAGTTTGTCATTTTTTGTGGTTTCACCACTATCTCCGCTGTGAAGACCTGCACTATGTAACATTCACTATAACTGTTTACAAATTATGTCTCCAAAATTCTGGCGTATATCAAATGCCATTAGAACATAGCATGTCTTACGTGGGGGCAGACTATTGGGACATTCGAGGAGAGGTGAAAGCACATCAGTGACACATCCGACTGTAACAACCAAGCAAACCAGCTATCGCTAAGTACTGCCTCGAATATAATTATGAAATGAAATATAATGTGAACAGCCTTGCAGTGGAAATATCAGGTTTCTGGGACAGCATAATTAAGGAGCCAACTGCAATAAGTATGTTAGAAAACCTAACAAACAAGGACAAAGGCTTGATTTTCAACGAGGCTTGAGGCCCTGCACTCATTTTGTTCTCTCTGGCCATTATATTCACCAGAGCTGGGACACAGAATTTGCATTTCATGGAATTTCAGCTTGAGCTCTGAAAAACAAGCACATCAAAAGGCAAAGTAGGTGTCTGGAATCCAACTCGGCTAGAAATAGCAGCATGACACCAATAATAACAGTCAAGTCTTTCGGAGTGCATGCATCGAGTACACACAGCAGCAAACTTTGCAGCACTTTAGGAAGACAGTTGGGCTAGTAATCAACATGTTGTGCATAAAATGGAAACAACTCAGCAAAATAACTGGAAGAACACAATCTGTCACACCGATAAAACCTGAGAGATGGCAAGAAACTGGCTACTTTGCAGTAACACGAGTATCCACATGGTCAGTGGGACGAAGTCTGGAGCACTATCTACTGTCAGTATGTTTGTCACTGTGGTGACATCCACTAATACAGTGGCAGTGAGAAGAACACCGGTGGAAAGAGGCACAACCACAGTGGTGTGCGCAACAAAAACATTGTATTTAATACTGACAAGACAAATTCTGTTTAGATGAGTCCCAGCTCTGCATACACTATTGTGATGGATGTAATCATGTGGGGTAGCTCTGAGTATAAACATTGTCATATGAGCCCAGCACCTAGTGTGATGATATGGGGGGACTACCAAGTTCACAAGTTCTAAGGTAACATATCACTTTAACAAGCAGAGGTGTTGCACAACATTTACCAAACCAACGAATGATGATTGCAACAACAAAAATTTAAGTAATGAGTTAGTATAGCATGCTGTTTGGAAATTTGTTTTCTTTCTGTGTGTTTAAGTTGAATGGACACAGCATATCTGCTAGTCAGGATGACAACAGGAATCTTACTAAGCTTCATAGTACCTGTTGGTTTTGCATTGTCTGCTCCTACCTTGGAGATATGGTACAATCCACAGGAGGAGGACGTCTGTGACAGTCGTGATGATGTCCCCAATATCTGGAGAGTCTTTGAGATCGTTCAGTTAGCTGTCATCCAAGAGAGAATAAAGGTCAATTACTATCATACGTAATTGTATTGAGCAAATCTAATGATACTGCTCCTTGGTCATAAAGGAATGTATGACATGTTTGACTGTTGTAATTAATAGATCAATGTATTCATATTAACAAAGAACGTTTCTACATTATTTATTGGAAATTTGAGATTTGTAAGAGATCTGTTCAACTTCCAGCACAGAAGTTGCAGAAGGAAATAAAGTCCACAGTAACGAAGACTGCACAGCTAGTCCGATCTAGGTATGAATAATTCTATAATGGCAAACAGAAATTTATACACGGGTATATTACATTACATAAAACATGATATAACACCTCAACACAATCACTTCCGGTTCCAACAGATATTAATACAGACAGCATAATTTGCATTTCTGGCAAGTGGCTTAGCCGAGATGAGTCTCCGAAGTCACTGTGACAATCTGTGAACGAGGCAACTTAATATCACATGTCACCATTGCTGTCCTGACCTACCCACCTAGATACAGTGATTGTTCTGCTACTGCTCTGGCCAATATGTTTTCCAGAACTTTGACCAACTGAAAACACCTGGCCATTTGCTGAGAGACTGGCACGCCAACAACCAACAGCTGCTATGACTGATGAACTCTGCCATAAGGCTGAAGCAGAATAGAATGCCAGAATGAAATTTTCGCTTTGTGGTGGAGTGTGGACTGATATGAAACTTCCTGACATACTAAATGTGTGTGCTGGACCAAAAGTTGAAGTGTGGACCTTTGCCTTCTTTGGGCCCATACTCTACCGGCTGAGGTCGCCAAGCACGACTCGTGAACAGCCCTCAAAGTCTTACTTCCATAATTATCTGGTCTTCTACCTTCCAAACTTCACAGAGGCGTATTTTTGGGTAGCTCAGTCAGTAGAGCACTTGCCACGGAAAAATCAAAGGTCCTCAGTTCACGTCTTGATCCGGTACACTGTTTTAGAATAGAACGAATTACCCATACCTAAAGTCAAATCTCAGTTCAACCCAATGCTCAGCCTGGTTGGAGCCATTGTTGCGGCTACAGTTGGCAGCTTTGTGTACGTTTCACATCCTGTATACTCCACAACCACATACAAACAAAATTGTGTATTCTTCTTACTATACAGCATAGTGAGGTGACAGAAGTCTTGGGATA